>NW_016907911.1:382012-429644 GCF_001483705.2 Eufriesea mexicana | reverse complement strand
CCAAAGAAAAATCTTTGGGAAACGGTACCAAGCTAAGAGCTACGCACAAAGTTTGTGATATTTGCTATCTCTTGTAAATTTTCAATGTTCTCTTCGAACTTTGAAAATTAAGAGTGGGCAATATCTGTTAAAGTAATACGTAAAGAAAGAAGAAAGAAGAAAAAATTAAATAAAGTAAGGTAAGTAAGGTAAGTAGAATAATTAAAATCTCTCGGAATGAATAGTCTATGTATATATAGTCTATATGAATAGTCTATATATATTCATGCAAACTCTGGGAAATATGCCTCTACGGATTTCTAGGAAGTGACGTCATTTCTTGGAATTCGTCGGCGAGAGACCTCCTATCATATTTTCTTATCCTAGTACAAAGTTGCGAAATCGGTCGAGAAATTCTCGCCAGGGCCGCATAAGTATTGCCCGAGAATTCTTGGAAATGACGTCATTTCTTGGAACTGTCTCGATGAGCGACCTTCTATCATGTCATGTTATCCTAGCATAAAGTCGCGAAATCGGCCGAAAAATTCTCGTCAAGGCTACAAAGGCATTGCCCGAGAATTCTTGGAAATGACGTCATTTCTTGAAACCTTCTCGACGAGCGACTTCCTATCATGTCATGTTATCCTAGTACAAAGTCGCGAAATCGGCCGAAAAATTCTCGCCGGGGCTACAAAGGCATTGCCCGAGAATTCTTGGAAATGACGTCATTTCTTGTAACTGTCTCGATGAGCGACCTCCTATCATGTCATGTTATCCTAGTACAAAGTCGCGAAATCGGCCGAGAATTTCTTGCCCAGCCCGCAGAGGCATTGCCCGAGAATTCTTGGAAATGACGTCATTTCTTGGAACTGTCTCGGCGAGCAACCTCCTGTCTTGTTATGCTCTCCTAATACAAACTCGTGAAATCGGTCATAAATTTTTCTTTGACGCCGCAAAAGTATTGATCACCGAAGTAGTAAATGTATTGTCCACGATGGCGGCAAAAGTATTGACCAGAGGCGGCGAAAGTATTGACCACTGGCGGCAAAAGTATTGACCATTGGCAGCAAAATTATTGTCCGTGTAGGCTGCAAAAGTATTGACCGAGAATTCTTGGAAATGACGTCATTTCTTGGAACTGGCTCGGCGGTAGACCTCCTGTCATGTTATGTTATCCTGATACAAAGTCGCGAAATTGACCAACACTTTCTCGCACAGGTTTTGAGCAGAAAATTTAAGGAATTTATGTCCGTCTTTGAAACGCTGTAAAATTCGAACCACGCGACCTATCCCCATGCAATTTGCACTCATGATAGGTATGCACCAGAGGATTAGATTGATTTTGCTCGCAAACGATTCGGCCGCCATCGAAAAGTATGTGTCAGGTAAGAAGATCTCAGAACCTGATATCTGATGTCGGTAATGTTGAAAACTGTAACATGACATTAAATAATTTACCTGTGGATGATAATTATTTTCTTTTACACCGGTGTACAATTGATTAATTTTTTAACTCTTTAATTATTTTCTTTACGCTTTGAACAATTTGTTATTAACAATAAATCACATAGTATAAGCTATCTTTCTTAATTACAAATATTTTTATACTTTTGTGGTATAAATTTTTGTGATATAAATATTATTATAAAATTAAATTGTGATTTAATTGGACTAACAATAACAAAGGCAGTTGAAATAAACTAAAGAACATTAATACTAACAGGCATTGTAAACAAAAACACGTCGTAACCGCTTAAAATATCTTATCCTTACCTGTAATATCCCCAGTCGGTAAAGTAAATTACTTTAACCTGTGACAGGTAAAGTAGAAACCTCCCAAGAGAATTTACAGGTATCTACGTGTTTGTTGCTAGCAAAACACAAGTTCCACGATCATACCCACGATAACGAACCGATTATAAATTCTCCCTTACAAATCCCATCGTAAATAACAAACCGTTTACACCGTAATTTCTCAGCTTCGTCAAAAACTCAACTCTGCATCGAAAACCCGTGTATCCTCTTAATTTTCCGACGACGACTCGATCGTAATTGCAGGAAAACGTTGCTACGTATTCTGATAATCGTCCGGCCTGGTCGTCGCGTGTCCTATCAGCGGAATGCAATCTAGACGGGCGCGACGGCGGGACAGGAATCATCGAACTTTCCAGACCGTCGATTACCAGCTCGTGACAGTGCGCGTCACGCTGGCGCGTGGAAACGCGTGAGAGCGGAGCGTGATAACAGGCGTCGGTATCGTCCGGCAGATCCTCTCTTATCGGTAAAGTCGATCGGTCGAGCCCGATAAGAGGGACATGGACTACAAGCGCCTTGTGGACGAAACGGAATCGTAATATCGAACCGGTTGATTGCTAAATTAAGCGTTATCGCGGAGGAGGGTCGAAAACACGCGATTTCCATCGCGAACGGTACAAGGAGGGTAACCCCAGGTACGACTACACGAGAGCAGGTACATTTTTCATCGGGTCGGCAGCGGAGGAGCAGGATACCGAGCGAGGGGCGTTGCAGGTGGTTTCGATGAATAAGAGTGGCTAATTGAGAGTAGAAGTCATCGTTCGGAGCCACTGAACGCTCTGTTTTGACGGCGCGGCGGCGTAAGGTACGCGGCAAGGCCTGAAACGAGCAGGAGAATAACGTGGAAGGGAAACTTAATTACGGCCACGTCCTTTCTTAATTAAGAGAAAATGTTTGGCGTATCTCGGCGAGATTACCGTGTACGAGTCAAGCTTCCGTTTGCGCTACCTGCTCGCCTGCTCTCTCACGATCGAAAGCCCGATCCAAAACTAATTCTTCCATTCTTTCCACGCGAACGACCGTGCCCGACGAGTACCCGTGTCTCCGTTCCTTTTCACCGCCTCGATATATCGGCCGCGTTTCCACACACGCGTGTGCCCCGGCGTTTCGCCTCTTCCTCGCGGATTACCGGATTATCCTCCTCGTCGCTGGGTTATCGCACGCGGCGAGTAACCGCGGGACACCTGTTTCGCGGCTGAGGTCGCCGCCGAGTAAACGCGACCCTTGCCGGGAACGAAATATCCGCCAGAGGGCGGAATTGCAGGCCGGGACGGATGCCGGGACCGAGACGACGGTGACCGGCGAGGGACCGAGTTCCCGTTGGAACGCTCGGTCGACGACGGCGAACGAGCGAGTTCATCCGGGACGGGATCTCGGCATCGCTCGTCCGATCCGTGTTCATTCTCACCGTTAAAGCGTGCGATCGTTGGGCTGGCGCGAGCTCGCGGCAACTCGCGCCGCGAGGCACGAGGAGACACGCGAAAACGTCGGCCTCGGCGGGAAGAGACGGCTCCTCCGGCTAGCATATAGCCTCGGGCCGGTAAACATGGTGGCACCGGTGGCATTATCGGCGCACACGGGGCATGCACGCCGGTTGACATTGTTCGAGGAACTCGAAGGAGTCGTTGGACGTCTTCGTCTTCGTCGACGTCGCGGTCGTCGTCGCGGAGAGTCGGAGCGTCGAGAAAGGTTTCGCGATGGCGGGAAGGTTCGCGAAGGGGGAGGAGGAGCCGTGCGCGGGGGGGCGGGGGAGGGATTTGCGCGCAGGGAGGCCGAAGGAAGCGGGACAGAGAGGGCTGGAGCGAAACACGGGGCGAAGAAGGGGGAGGGAGAGTGAGAAGGAGAGGAAAAGGAGGGGTAGGGGGTGGTAGGGGGCAGTGTGGCGGGTTCGACGGCCGGCTGGTGGCCCAGTGACCGGGACCGGTTCCCTCCGCGGTTCCTCCTTCCGCCTTCCTTGCAAACGCACAACTGCATCATCTCGACTCACCTCCCTGCCCCCCTCCGTCCCACCGACCCGCTCCCCTACCCGACGACCACCTTCTGCAGCCTTCCTTCAGTCTCTTCCTCGGCGTGTTCCTTCGCGCTCCTTCCAACGCCGCAGCGCTGTCTCTATCATCGGCCCTCCTCGCCTTCTCGTTTCCCCGTTTCTTCGTCTCCTTCTTCCACGCGTCCTCCTCTTCTTCCACTCCTTCTTCCTCGGCTTCTTTATCGCCGGTCTTTCCTTCTCGTCCTCGTCGTCGCGGTCGTCGTCGTCGTCGTCGTCGTCGTGGTCCTGGTCGCGTCGTCCACGTCGATCACGCGAAAACGTCGTCACACGCGCGAAACATCCTGGCCCGCCTCCTCCATCGCCTTCTCCATCGCCTCCTCTTCGACTTCTTCCTCGTTCGCCCGATGGCCCGCTACCTCTCTTCTTCCTTTCGCCAGCGCGCGCGTACTCTTTCATTCCCGCCGCTGCCGCCGCCGCCGCCACTGCTACCATCGGCAGACGTCGCTCTCCTTTCACCGTGTTTCTGTTTCTCCGCGTCCATCCGAGTCCGTTCTCACCCTTGCTCGCCTAGGCAGCACGCTCCGCGCAGACTGTGCGCCGCTCCTCGCCGAGGCGCGAGAGCACGCGGAGAGGTCACGGCGCGCGAGTTCCCTCTTTCGTTCTTCCTCCGGTTCGTCCTTCTCCTTCCTCCGCGGCGCGGCTCGTTCAGTGATCGAGCGGCAATAGCCACGGCTGGACGCGACTATTTATCCCACGCGTTCGCCGTTGCGAGATGCGTTGAGGGATGTTCCGCGCCGAGAAGGGCGCGCGACGCGGCGAGGAGGAAGCAAACGGAACGGGGGGAAGGCGCGAGCGAGCAGAAGCGAGGAGGATCCTTCGGATTCGTGATGGGCATGGTCGGGTACCCTGAGTCAAGGGCTTGAAAGGAAAAGTAGTTCTATGTCCGAGGGAGCGGCGGGGAGAGAGGGAGAGAAAGAGAGGAAGAGATAGGAGGAAGGACGGAGAGGCGAGGAGAGCCGCGGAAGGTGAGAAAGAGGCGGAAAAAGAGAGGCGGAGAAAGAGAGAAAGAGAGAGCTCGAGGGGGAAAGGAAGTGAAAGTACGAGAGGCCTGCGTTACTGGCGCATCCGAGATTTCGTGCTGTCGTTCCTCTTTCGTCTTCCCTTCTGCTCTTCTCATCGTGTACGGTCGCGCGTGTTCGCGTCCACGGCTCGTGCAGCCAGCCCCGATAATTTGTCGGTTCGTTCGTAACGAGCTGAGAAACCAGGAAGAGCCGCGCCGCGGGAGGAAGGAAGAATCGGTGCACGCGCTCGCTCGCTTGCTCGCTCGCTCGCTCGCTCGCGCGAACGAGTAAGTAGCTAGCTACGCGGTTATGTAGGTACTTGCCCGCGCGTACGTACGCGTATGTACGTACGTACGTACGTAGTCGTGGCTGCTATGGGAAGGAAAGTGATTTTCTTGGAAGCACGCTGACCCCGAGACAACGGGGCGGGCGAGGGGATTGAAATCGGGATTATGCAACGATCAGCGGCCGTTTCTTCTTCTTTCATTCGTTTCCTCGTTGCACCAGGCTGACCCTGATGCGATGGTCAGCCGCTTCTTGCAACATCGACCGTTTCAATTATCGCCTATTCATCGCCGCCTGTCCCGCGAAGGCGGAATCGTATTCCTTCTCGTATCGTAAAACCACCAGTTCACCGATTCCTCGGCCACCATTTTATGGTCCTCCTTTCTTTTTTACTCCTCTCACTCCCTCTTTCTCTCCCTTTATTCGAGAGAACGAGCCGCGTTTATCTCTTATTTACAACCTCGGAGGCAATTTCGGCTAACTAAACCGAGTGACGCGACGCGACGCGACGCGACGAGACGAGAGGCGACGCGACGCGACTCGAGGATAGCGGATGGACGCATGGCGGAATATTTCCTCTCGGCGGATTAATATTCCGTGTAGGTTGCAGGGATTCCGAGTTCCTCGTAATAAATTGTCACGGTTGAGGTTGCTCGCGGCAAAAGTGAATTGGGGGAATATCGTACGCGCGGCGGTGATGAATAAACCGGCCCCATTGTTGCTGCGTGTCAGAAGAGAGATCCTCTTCCCAGCCGCTTATGAGTAATACTATTACTTTTCAAAGTACGCGTAACGAATTCGAATATACTTCCTCAGGCTTCCCTACCGTTTCCAGCCGGCGTGCCAGGTTCACATGAAGGGTTACGCGCATATATCCTGCGCGGCTGTCGGTCCCATCCCCAAACGGCATTACCATTACCCACGGCCGCGCGATTATCATTTTCGAACAATAAAACTATCGTTTAATTAGAATTAACTCCATCCCGCGAATTATTTATTCCGCTTACCCAAATTATTCGAACCGGGGGGATACGTAACGAGCTTGAACGTTCGAACTCTCCGAGACATCTTCGTTAAGAACGTCTTCGTTATCTGTCTCCTTATCTACGAAGGAAATGTCTTTTCGAGTAATGCCCCTCGCTCTTACATATCGTTCGAGCGTTCGCAATCGAGGATCCGACCTTTGCTAATTTTCTTTCGACCAGACCCTCCTCGTTACTCCTCTTGCCTTTCGTTCAGCTTCGTTGAAGTTACAACGCGCTCTCCTCCGCGACTTTCCTCGCGAATATACGTCGCGATTGCACGTCGCGATACATCGAATTATCCGGCAGGAAGAAACGTCGAAGCGATTATCGGAAGATGGAATATCTCGCGGCAGAAACGATGCCCGAATCGGCCGAACGGAACGAAAGAAGCGTCGAGACAGCGAGAATCGGAATACCGGTCAACCGGAGCAGCCTGGTAATCGAAAAGGAAGCGGGGCCCGGCGGTGGTGGACCAATGACGGGGCCGTAAACAGCGGAGCGGGGCCTCTCGAAGTAGGTGAGCAGCGAGCTGGCAGAAAAAATCGGCTCGCTCGATCGCCGTGAACTATTCGTGGGCAACGCGCTAACGGTAAATTTCCCTGCTGGATCGGCTAGTGGCGTTCCTGGTCGTTCCGTCCGATCCGTCGTCTCTCGAATTTATTTTCGGCCAGCCGTCGTTCCCCCGTCCGGCCACGTCCAACGGGGCCAGTTCGATTCCGGGAACCATCCACGACCGCCTTTTTCTCCCGTTTCCCAGACTCTGACCTAACCACCATACGCTCGCGTAGGAAAATTTTCTCCGCGATCGATGGATCGCCGAAGCGGACGAGCGAGATAGACGATAGAGCGGATAAACGAGGAGATGGAGGATGGATGGGCGATCGCGGGGAGAAAAAGGCCCCCGGATGCATAGGTTAACGGATGGAGAGTGGTTGGCAAAGTCGCGGGAATAATTCATGCGCGGCAAAGCGCGTTCTGGGACCTCCGGATTCGAGCGAAAACTGCTAGCTCTGGTAAGGCCTCGGCGAATCGGCTGGACGTTGCTGGCAGGCAGGATGGGGGGAATTGTTCGTTTATTTATGAGCTTAACGAGGCTTTCGTTTGTTCATTTGGTATTCCGTAGGAAGAGGTCGGATATAATTCTCGTGTTATCTGAAGCGGCAATTCCAGGCGGTTCCATTAGAAACTGACTTATAATTAGAATCTCCGCGAACCGTCACGCGTGTTTCGTGATTCCCGTGGCTGGTATCGAGGCACGTAAGCGAGCACGATACATTGTGCGCCGATGGACTGGCGTGTTACAAGTTTCCACTTGTCAATTCGAACGGGTTAACCTCTACCTGCTGCCTACGGAGGAATTCGCGCAGGGAGGCGCGAGACGTCAGGTTAGCGACAAGCTTCATCCGCGCCGGATAATCCGGTGTGTTCACCGGCTCCGTTTCGAGATCGAGATCTCTCGCGGGCCAGGCTGAAGATCGATCGGCTAGCCTAATCGTTAATCCGACGTAAGAGGCGGCAATTATTTCTCCGGCTGACCAGTCGCACAATTCGACGTTCCGATATAAATTCAGCCGGCTTTAATCGCCGTTCGCTTCTCTCGCCGTGTGCTCGCGCCAGCGTGCGCGCGAGCGAGTCTCCGCAGCGCTTCGTTCTTGTATTTTCCGTCTGCTTATCGCCCATCTCTCCCACTTGGCTTTCCTCGGCAGCCGCGCAGCGCACACTTGAATTCCATTCTCATAAATATTTGAAATTCGTAGCGCGCTTATTAATCGCGCGATTAATTAATCCCTTACACGTATAGGGACCGTGGTACAGATAATAACAAGGTGAAGTTAATTCCGCGATATTTAACTGGGAGCCTCCATTACAAGTCCAAGGGGTACTCACGTCGCTCTATCTACGCCTACACTCGACTCTGTATATACGTGCACACAGCTGTACGCGTGCGTATAAATATAAATGAATATATATATATACATATGCACATTTCCTTTTCCTCTTTCTTTACCTTTCTTTCGTTTTTCGTTTTTTTTTTTTTTTCTGTTTTTCCTTTTATTCCACGAATGCGACACGAAGAGTATAGCGAGAATAAAATCTAATCGCACGAAAAGCTGAATCCGCGCGCGCGTCGCTGCGAATACGCGGCGCTCAGATGACTTGTTCCCCGTGCACGGAGTTAGAGCTACGTGCTATTGACCTTTACGCTCAATGATTCGCCATAGGCTCGCGTCAGTTCTGAAGTAATTGGCCGAATAAATTATCGCGAATACCTCGGTTACCGGCGTATCACGCGAGATCGCCGCGGCCCCCGGTGTCTTTTTCGCCGCTGCCCCGCTCGCGCTGGCTACGTCTAATTAACCGGTGATCATCGGCGAAACGCCGCGACCATCGCGGCCATCGCGGCCATCGCGGCCACGATTATTCGGCGACCATTCGCGAGCAGGGTGCCCGAGCTTGACCCGCCTCGATCGATCGCCTCCACGTGAGAACTCGTCGACCAGGCGAGTTCGATCGAGAGCCGCCACACGATCGATCATGCGAGGACTCACCTGCCTGCGTGGACTCCGTTCGAGATCGATGCCGCGGATCTTCCGCGCGAATCGATTCGCCTCGGCTCTGCCAGTATCGTTCGCGAACCACCGATTCGCGGAGAACGATGGACGAAAAGGGAGAAACGCGGAACGAGAAAGGGAAATCTCGGGGTTCGTGGAGCACGTGGTCTCGCTGGTACGAAAACAAATATCGCTTCGTTATGCATGCTAATGCCGCGAGTGGAATTCGAGACGGTGTCTGTCGGTCGACTAGGAACTCGAGTTTCTCGATTAGCCTCGGCGAATGAAGCGGCTTTCAGCGAACGCGGATGAACTTTTACCTCTTCTACCTCTTCTTCTTCTTCTTCTTCTTCTTCTTCTTGACGACGACGACGACGACGACGACGACGACGACGACGGAGTGCGAGTAGAGGGATCGAGATCTGACGCCGAGGGCAATGGATATCGCGGGGAACCGTTGGATCGATTCTTCCGGCGCGAGGCGGCACGCGGGCCACCATCGTGATTTACATTCGACTAGACGCCTCGGTAATTTATCTATTCCCGGACAAACGATCGCTCCGAAGCGGCGGCCGCGGCCGCCATGGCCGCGATGGACGTTCATTACCGACTTTCCTCGAATTCTCTCGCGAGTCAGCCAACCGTCCCGGCCGGCCGAGAGATTCTATCTCGCGTGTGTCTCGTGTTCCGAGCGAGTCTCGCCTTTTCCTCGAGGAAGGACACGGGGAATTATATAAGAAGCCCTCGCGACACCGCCGGAGGGCGGGAAAGGGACGCGGAGGACTCGGTACACCGGAGACAGACGGATAGAACGTAATCTATTAGTCTCGGTCGAAGAGTGCCGGCACAAAGAGTAGTCATAGCGATCGTGAAAGATCGCGGAACCGGTCGAGCCTGAGAAGACTCGAGGATTAACGAGAAGAAAGGGAAAAGCTCGATGGACCCAGCTGCCACCGCCATCGTCGTCGGTCAGTGGCGATTTTCGTCGGGTCCCTGCTGGAACCCCTGGTTTTCTTCGCGAATCGCGCGAATCTTGCGCAGCGTGGACGAAACCGCGCGCCACGGTATAGAAATATAGGGAAGAGAGAGAGAGACAGGTCACCGATAATCGCCACTGAACTTGCGTGTGTGCCCCCTCCCGTTGGCCGGAACGCGAACCACGTAGCTCGAAGGAAACGAGATTCTCAGGCTGGTTTCCGTGTCAGCGGCGACTCGGCGAATCCGGCTGGCCAGCAGGTCTGGGTTAGGCAGACGCGGTGGACAAAGGCTAGGCGCAGAGATGGCCGGAGAGAAGCAGAAAACGGGAAGGATCCACGGGAAGAAGGATCGGCGAAGAAGGAACGACTTCTCGCTTCGAGCACCCAGTATACACATCGCGAGACGAGGAACCAGGGAACACGTTCTTCCTCTCTGTCCCACCGTCGTTCTTTCCTCTCTCGCTCTCTCGCTTCGTCTCGCTTCCTTCCCTCCGACTCCCTCTGTCCGGCTCGCTCGAGCCACGACTCGCTCTCTGTCTGTCGCTCGGTCCCGCTCCATCCTCGTTCCACCCCGCGTCCCGGACCTCTTTCTCGCTCGCTCTGTGCAAAGTAAAGAGGAGCTCTGCCTTGGGTCGTTGGCCGCAACTCGCCGTGACCCAGTGCGAGCGCTAGGACATTGACTCTGCCATCGCCATCGCCATCCGCGATACCAACTTCCCTTCGTCCCTGGCCCCGCCGGCCCCCGCGGCCTCCACCCTTCCTCGTCCCCACACCCGGACCACCACCTCCTCCCTCCCTCGCACGCTCGACCTCCCCCGCTCCCGTATCGCCTACCGATTCCTCTATACCTCGTTCGGTTTGCACCGACGACTCGTGCCTCCTCCTCCTCCGCCTCTTTTCTCATCCTCGTCCTTCTCCTCCTCCTCCTCCTCCTCCTCTTTTTCCTTCTTCTTCTTCTTCTGCTTCTTCTTCTTCCTCTTCTTCTTCTTCTTCTTCTTCTTCTTCTCCTTCGATCTCCTTCTGTTCCACCACCTTCGGCCCTCTTCCTCCTCCTCCACCTCCTTCTTCTTCTTCTTCTTCTTCTTCTACTTGTTCTTCTACAGCCGTCGCCGCGGCTGCCGCCGCCGCCGCCGCTTCATCCTCTGCGTTCGTCTTCCCGGTTTGCTCTTTTTCGATCGCTCGCTTCCTCCTTGCACTCTGTCCCATGCCAGCGGCCCGATCGATTCGCACGATTTCGCGTGGACGGAACACACGAGCGAACTCGCGGCGCTCGCAGGACCCGAGGGGTGAGCCGAGTTCCCGCTTAGTTCCCGCTTCCCTAATCCCGCGTCGCCCGAAATCCGTCCGCGCCTGCGCGCAGTCGGAGGGATATAATCGGCGTTGCATAAATTGGGCTCTGTTTACGGAAGAGGCGTGCAGCAGCGATCGCACGGCTGGCGCGAGCGCGAGCGTTCCTCACGGGAAGTGGCGCGTTGTGGTTTCTTGGTTTATGAACCGAGGCCGTGGTAACGATCGGTTTCTCTCCGAACGCTCCATTCCCGCCGCTCGTTAATCCACTACTGGCCCGGGATATCGTCGCTTCCTACGCTTAATCCGACCACCGTGTACCCGCGAGTCGGACGGAAATCGCCTCGCGAGCGGCCGCGAAATTTTCCCTAGCTGCTCTCGCGGTTACGGCTGAACGATCTAGAAGAGGCAAGCGCGAGGGGGGACAAAGAGCGTGGAAAGTAGGAGGGAGACTTGACCCGTGCCGGGCAACAACACACGAAGTCAGCTGACTTTGGCCGACTCTCAGCTGAGACCTCGCATCAGCCTGCTCCGATGCTCCGCTCTTATCGCGGCTACCTGTTCTCTGCTACCCGCGGATAATTCCATTACCTCGCGGAGATCCTCGCAGTCGAATTAGACCCCGATGCGTGTCGGCGATTAAATCGCGGGATATATCTATCGGGACGTTTGATCGAGGAGGAAGCGCGCGGCGCGGCGAGCCAGGAGAAGGCTTCTCGTCTGGCGGAACGCGGGCAGAAAAACGCGAGTGCCCCAGCTCGCGTTGGATCGCGTCCAACGGGGAGGATCCGCGTGGTCCGCGAGACAATGCTCTCGGGTTCTATCGGCGTGTCCCGAGCGACGTCCACCGGAGAGGAGGTTCGAAGGCTCGTCTTCGAAACCTGATTTTCTCCGTTTCACTTTCACGGATGCGCGGCGAACGAACGCAGCCCGTGCCACGCCACGGTGGGCCGGCGTTAAACTTCCTCGTCGGATGAGGGAAGGCGAGAAGGAAGGTCGAGAGAGGAGAGAACGGACGAGGAAGAAGCACGGCGGAGGAGAGAGAAGGAGGAAAGATGGCGAACAAGGTGCGCGAGATGGAAGAGAAGAGGACGCGGAGGCAGAAAGAAACGCTTCTAAGCGCGGCCTCGGCCGCTCCACGAAAGTCGAGGGTTCCTCGGCGAATCGTACCAGGAAGAGAGCCGTCCAATTAGGTAGCTTCCAACAGCGGAAGCCCGGCTTCGGCCAACTTCCCGATCGTAAAATATATCCATCCCGATAAGCGACACAGAGGTCCTGCTCGCTTCTCTCCTCTTCCCTCTGTCTTACTCTCTTACTCCCGTTCCTCCTCCGGTGTCCTAATGAGATGCAAGGGAAAAGGACTCGGCTTTCGCGTCACGTTTCCTCGTGCGCAACAACGACCAGGCCCCGTTCGGTGCATATAACACCGAAACCGTGCATGCTTTTCGTCCATGCTGCCACACGGGATTCGAATTCTGGATTCACGCGGGACATTACGTCCTTTTCACCCGACACCCTCTCCGTTTCCCTCTGCCGCAGAGGTTGCGAGGTTGCATGGGGCACCGTGGCCTTCGACCGCGCTGCGCCTCCCCTGTCACGTGTTCCGGCTTGATTGATGGAAGGAAATGTGGCGCTGTGCGTGAGGTTTTTTCGTGCCACGCTGCCTGCTGCGGTCGCCCTTTTCCCCAGTTTTTTGGTAAATACAGCAGGACCACGAACGCAGGGGGATATAATGGCCTCCGCCGTGATATTTGAGTTTGTTTCATTCGCCCCGGCTAATTCCTCGGATCGGTAGGAACGATCCGATACACAGCTGCCGCCGATAAGTGTCCCGATACCTGCCGCGTTTCCACTTCCGTGTATCCACGCCTTCCATTTCCCCCCGAATCTCTCCGCGTGTTTCTCCGCGATTTTCCAAATCGCCGAATCTTCCGAGTCTCGCTTCGCGCCGATTAATAGCGGCACTCGTCCGCTTCTGGAACATCCCGAAGACACGTCCTTCTATCTGACAAACTCGGCCGTTCATAACCGAAGTTGAGTCTTCGAAGCGTGGTCTGATTCAAAATTCGCGGCACACGATTCTCGTTACCCTGCCCCGACCGTGGAGGGAACCGAGGGAAACACGTTGGAAAAATCGTTTTCTCCCGGAAAGGTGCCAGGGTTGGGACGGGGACGAGGCTGGGCTGAACTGGATGGCTCGACGATGCCGCGCACGTTCCCCCGGTTTTCGGGGCCCGGTCCGCGCATCCCGTTATGCATTTTTCCACAGGGGAAAAGAGCGACGGAAGGGAAAGGCGAACGGTGGGCAACGGTGGCGGTGGTGGAAAAAAAGGGAAGGGAGAAAAAATGTTGGCGGGCAAAAAATCGACGCATCCTGTGCGTATGGCCTGACCTCTCTGCCGAAGAAGAAGTAGCGTCCGGGTAACGCGGGTACCGTCCGATCGGCCGGCCAGTCCGAATACTCGCCTACGTACATCCTATCCGTCCTCTTTCTCTCCAGCTTTTTTTCTCCCCCTCTCGCCACCCTCTCTTTTCCCGTGTCCCGTGGTCCCCTTTGTGCGCGCGCTCTCTCGCGTATTCGATTACGGGAATCTCGTGTTACGCGGCCGGCGCGTGCAACCTCTCCGTCGAAGCTGCATCCCTCGAATAGGGGGCCCCGTCGCCGCTGCCGCGATTTCGATTCCGGGTCTGCCCCGGATTCGGGATCGGAAACCACGGGCACGGAGGGGGTGAGAGCGCGGTGGACAGCGCGGACGTCACTCTAGGTAATGAATATTCATGGCCCGTGCACAGGAGCCGAAGTATGCAGCTCGGTTCCCGTTGTCGTTGAAGTTTAGACCGTTTAGGATCGTTGATATGTAAATTGCCGATAATTACGCGCGTATAAATAACGGGGGACACGATGATCGAGTTTCCCTCGAACTCGCTGTTCCTCCTCGATCGATAACGAGAGTCGTTCGATCGCGGTTAAGATAAGGAGGCTCTCCTTCGCTTTCCTTTTTTCCCGCCTCGTGTATAAATATCGGCAATCGGAATCGAAGATTTCACGAATCCGTCGTAGGATCGCGCGGTCTCGCGAGGAGCAGCTCTCGCCGCGTCGATTGCCACGGTGCATTTGCATGAGCATTTTATTTCAAGCCTGTAACGACAAAATAATAAGAAATATCATCATACAGGCGCGTTCTTCTTTTTCCTCTTTGACAACTGTTTTCGAGTGTTCTCTTTGCTCTTTTGCCTCACGCGATACAGCCCTCGAGGAGTACCCCGGCAACGTAATAAATAACTCTTCGTTTATTTTGACAAACGTATTCTCACGGAGCAGCGCGTAGTAAAGACTCGTACCGTAGTGAAATGTATAGCGTCCGAATTAAAATCTCCGATCGTTCAGCAGCGCACTGTTCGTTTCCGTGAACTTGTCCAATTAGCTAGGACGTTGGAACTCAATTAATCGACCGTGTTCGTTTTGTATCGGAGATTTTAAACATTTCAGGCACCCACGGGAACTATCGTGGTCTCTGGTCACGTATTTTATTTATTAATCGCCACTCGATTACCGATATTACGGTTAAAACAGTGGGACGGAATGACTCCATGCGTCAGTTTACGAATATTCTCGTAACGAAAGATCTCAGATACGGAGGATAGCCTCGCGAGCCGCCTGGAAACTCGGATTCAGGTAGAGGAGGCTGTCCGAGAGGGTTGACTCGATGGTTCAATTCAGCGTGGCGTTTTGTCCGCTCCGCGTGTCTAGTACAGCTAGATTTCGCGGAAACGGGACCGTGGAGGACGGAAAGAAGAGATCGCTGGATGGATGGACGTCCGCGGAGCGGGCAGTTTGGCGAACGCGCCAGGCCATCGGTCCTCGTAAAAGCCTTTTATGAGTTTGCGTACCTCCAAAAATAGCTACACAATCGGAACCGGTTTCGGCATAATCCTCACCGATTTTGTGTAGGCCTACAATTTCAATAAGTAAACATCCTGTCGCAGTGGTACGCGCGCCGCATAATTGTACCGGTTCCGCGTGAAATTTCTCGCGTTTTCGATTTCCCGCTAACTCGCACGATCTCGATGCGTATTCCACGAACGAACGCTCTTAGGAACCGGGTTACCAGTCGAACTTCACTCGAATTATCACCTCGGAGTATTCGCTGCCACTCGTTACCACGGGCCTCCTCCCTGCGAGGCTCCGAAACGATAACGAGAGTAAACTGAAAGGAAACGGGGGGGAGTCCGGGGGGAGGGAAGAACAAAAGGCAACGACGACTAGCAGGATTCTGAAGAAAAT
Organism: Eufriesea mexicana; assembly: GCF_001483705.2. Taxonomy (NCBI): domain Eukaryota; kingdom Metazoa; phylum Arthropoda; class Insecta; order Hymenoptera; family Apidae; genus Eufriesea; species Eufriesea mexicana. Next base: position 414,391 of record NW_016907911.1, on the reverse strand, counting down.
TCGCGAAACTTGTCTCTCTTTCTCTGCTCCTGCGACTGTACGTCGAGAGCAGCGCGAAGGGAACGCGGAGAAGGGCAAGGGAGGAAGGGGGGCAGGGAAAAGAAGGAAATAAATAGGGGACAGGTAAGAGAGCGCGAAAAATGGCTCGCAGCGGTGGAAGAGGTGTACGAGGATGGCGAAAGGCGAGAGGAGGGCGACAGAAAAGAGAAGCAGGAAGCGTCGGCGCGAATCAAATTCCCGGTAGGGTCACCGGCGATCCCATGATGCCCGAGCAGTGGTGGCGGTGCCGGCGGTGGAGTATAGGCGATCGCCGGTTACGGTCAAGGACTCGCTGACGTCAGCTTCGCCGGTCGTTAAAGAATTTAGGTCAAAAAGTCACTGTTGTGTGTTCGCCATTCATCGCGGAACTTGGCGAGCGAACGACCCATGTCCGATTTTACCACGAATGGACATCCGTCCGTCTGGAAGGCGCGCACGCGCACACGGACGCGCGACAGGGAGAAGGAGATACAGCGAGAGATCGGCAACGGGAGGTCGTTTTTCGTCGGGTTGGCTAATTATTTGAATTGCAAATTCGCGGCACCGTGAAGAGAGAAGCGTCATCCCGTTACTGGGGCATTAGGCTCGGCCGTGTCTCGAAAATCCTCGTTTCGCGCGGCCATGATAATTGGGAACACGGTTCGTTAGTGACGGCGTGGTCCCACGAAACGGACGACTCTTCGACTCTTCGTGCTAATTCTCGTGGTACTGGGAACCCGAAACAGCCCCGACGCTTCGTGGAAGAGAGTACGTTTCCGAGCTCCTTTTGTTACCGGGTTACCCAAGAAGTGGCCCCCTTCGTGGCGCGCGTATCGCGACTAACGAACACGGAACGGCGAGGAGGGGTCGAGTGGGACTTTTCTCGCGGTAGAAATGACTTTTCGCGTAGTAACGAGGCGCAAAGGAGCGAGAGGAGCGAGGAGGAGGAAGGCGAGAGAGCGTTTGGAGAGGCGCGAAGAAGCGTGTACGCTGGAGGACCATCGAGGACGGAAGCGGAGACCACTGGGTGGGGCTGGCGGTGAAAAGAATGGAAGACGGAAACGGGCAGCGAGCACGTGAAAACCGATGGTAATTAGAATTCCTCTGGCCACGTAACATCTGCGCCTAATACAGCAACTATCGCGTGGGTATAATCAGGGACAACAATCGCGCAAAAGTTATTTCGTTGCGGCGTTACGGAAGAACCTTCGCTCCCCCGAGTGTTTCGCCGTGAAAAGGTGGAATCAATTTGCCGGTGTGACGTAAGAGGAGGATATAATATCTCGCGAGCTCGCTCGTATGCGATTCATTGTGCCCTCACCGCGGAAGTTTATCAATGGTATGCAACCTCCGTCGAGTGGGCGTCGATTTTGAAATAAACGCGCAGCCTCGACCGTTCTTCGCCTGCGTTCCGAGTAGTCATCCTCTGCTATCTTTACATCTCATTAGGAGACGATAGATCCGAAGGCGTGCGCGTGTATTTCGAAACGCTGGACGCGCGCGCTCTCGCGCGGGCCGAGCATCGCGGGCTTCCACGGTTGATCGGAACACGCGGCCAGAGAGGAGGATTCCCGTTAAAAGCCGCCGCTCTAAAGGTTAATTCCCCAAGTGCGAAGACAACAGCATCGGCTACGTCGAAAGCTCGCGGAGATCTCGCTCGTGACTGGGTATAATTAACCTTTTCCCTGACACGAATCCATCGAGTGGATAAAAGAGGCCCAACGGAGGACAATAAATAGCCGGTTCGCGGCTGACATCCTAGCCGAGGTCACGTCGATCGTTTCCACTTCCACGATGACGGACGGAATGACGGACTGCCATTCGAAGAGGCTGGAGACAGTCGCGACGAAAGGCCAGGGGAGAAAGGAAAAAGAGGAAAAACACGAGGCGCACGTGGGCAGACCGGCACCTATTTTCCTCGCATGCAGGGGTCACCGTGCCCCCTCTCCGCTCCTCGCCGCTCCTTGCCGCTCTCTTCGTCCCTCCGCGCTACTGTCCCGTCTCTCCGTCTTTTTCTCCCGTTCGCCACGGTGGTTTGCAACCCCCCTCGAGCACGAACGCGTCGGCTCGCGTACCGCGAAGCGCAGGTTACATAATTATTCCGGTCGTGCCTCGCGAGTGTTTCTTGGCCAATGGGATTGTGGTTCTATGGGACAGTGGACGGTGTCCCCATAGAAGCCACGCCTCGTGACCCAGACTCCCACATAACTGTTCTCGAAACATCATCGGCAGTCCGAATGAATCGACGCTGGCCGAAGAAAGAAAGTAGCCGTCGAGAGGGAGCAAGATGGCCGCGTGGAACAAAGAGAGTACGACGGTGAACGACTGGCGGACAGAAGGACGAAGAAGACGCGAGGCATCGGTCGTATTATAGATTCCCATGACGCCTCGGCGGAGTCGCGCAAGTGTTTGAAATTAGACTTTGCCATAGCAGTCGCCACCGTGTGTTTATATTGGCTACGATCGCCACGATGCATCGACATGCGGCGTTGCACTCTGCGCTCGATGGCGCAGCGGCGGCTTCCATCGGCTTTCCATCGCCTGCTGCTGCACTCTCCACGGCGGTATCATCTTCTCCACGGCGTGCAACATTTCGGACGCTCTTACGCGCCTCGCGCGTTCTCGAGATTCCGAGGGTACGAGGTTGCCGGCAGCGAGATTGAAACCGCGTAAAAGTTCCCGTACGCGACGAGGTCTCGCGAGATCCGCGGAAACGCAACTCGACCGGGAAAGGAATGAGCGCGTAGCTTGGCGCGGAGAAAATCGGGAAACGAGCGTGGATGGCGTGGATTTCGGCGAAATACGCGGAATACGAGCGAGAAGCGATAACGCGGAATTTCTACCGGCAGCTCAGCCGTGGCAATCGATTTATCAGTCAGCAGCGACAATGGCGGCGTCGCATTAGGAGAGAGAGAGCGGTAGGTAATGGTCGATACGTCTTGCTTCTCTTTCACAGCCGGAACGCGCGCGGCCGACCGTACGTTTCGAGAATGAGAGGAACGTCGCGTAATCGTAGAACGCATAGATCAGCGGTGGTAAAAAGCGGCGATGTATGCGGCCGGGTAGGCGCACCGAGTGGCCGGTGCCAAGTGGCCGCGTAATGGCAACACGGAGGTGTGCCCGGCGCGATTCAAGGTCCGTGATATGCTGCCTCGATTCTGTTATCGCTTCTTAACCAGCGCTCCTTCCCATTGTTCGTTCGGCGATATTTCTCGAAGGCTCCACGGAGATATCGCTTTTCCGGGACGCGTCTTTTCTCCGCGCGTGCACGCGTGGGCGCCACGCCCCTCGAAACTACAGCCGCGATTTCGTTTTCCGCGTACACCTTTCACGACGGGTATAAACGCCAGGCGTTTAATTCGGACACCGAATCGCGCGTTGTAAAATTTAACGACGCCTCGAGCCGGCGTCGCGAGTTCACGCGAGGCGTGCCATTTCTTCCTGCCCGTGAAAGCAACCGTGAACAAAATGGAGCAGCGGCCTCGTGTAAAACACGACGATTGAAAAGCCGCCGGCATTGAATACCCACCCGTGGCTATGTGCCCTCTTTCGCTCTTAGAAACGGAGAAGGCACGCCGGCCACACGCCCGTCCGTCAAATTAGGGGATGAAAAATGTCCAGGGTCCGACGTCCACTCCGTGCCGACCACACTCGCCGCGTCCTTTCTTCTTTTTTCGCCACCTCGCGTGGCCACTCGCCGGAAAATGGAGGAAACGCGTGTCCCGGGGATTAAGGGAGAATGCACGGTCATTCTGCGAGGGCTTTTTAGTTAACCGGTCTATTCAAACGCCTCGAGGGACACTCGAGGGCGGCTACGTCCTCTTCCGGTGAAAGATCACCCGCGGCCGTCTGACAGATGCGAAAGGGTCCACCACGCGTCTAATTGCCAATTAAAAAGACATTTTTCCTGGCACAGACCGGCTGACCGTTTTGCCGTGTCGCCACAGTGACCCATCAGGGCGCATCTGCATACCGATTCTTCCTGGACGGCTGGACGTCCGTGCTCTCGTTCGTCCGTCATTCTTCGCGGCACAACGAAACCGAGGGGGGATGAATTGTTCGGACGAACGCGTTTTAAAGGATCGGGCATGGTAGTCGCGCGGGTAGAGACATTGACGAAAAGTCGGCGGAAGAGATGCAGTGGCGATGGACGAGCCTTTCATCGTTCGCGGAATGTTACGAGTTTTGTCGAGGCCTCTGACCGCAGCGAAGGAAATCGCGTCTCCGCAGGACGACGACGTTCTTCTCTCGGCTTGCCCGGTGACTGGAATCGATGGAAAGGAACTCCGTCGATCGAATATCACCGATAATTATTCCGCCTTCAGGTAGTACGTCGGCCGCGCGTCCCCGTGGCGGGAGAGGCGCGCGTCGCGTGGGCCGCGGAGCCGTGCCAGCGACTTCCGGGTCTCCGTCGGGGCTGTCGATCTCGTAGATCAAATTCGAGCGTTTCCAGGAAGAAATTGATCCCGCGGGTGGTGGACGGCGTCTCGAGGCGTGGATACCGCGCCATATGGACTACAAAGGCCCAACCGATCGCTCTTTTTTTTTTTTTTTCCTCCACCGACGTCTTTTCCTTTTCCTTCACTTTCATCCACCCCCTTCCACGGCCACGCGGCCACTTTTTTACCTCCGGTGAAAACCAGTTCGATGCAATACGAGATACACGGGATCCCGGAAGGAGACCTTCTCTTCTGCCATCCACCAGGGACGCTGTCGAGAAAGGGTTCTCGAGAAAGCGGCAGAAACAGCTGCCGCTGCTCCCCTTTTCGCTCGGCAAGACGCACGGAAAGAAAGGGGTGAGAACGGAGAGCAGGAGGGGCCAGTCTGGATGGCTTTCTCTCGGTTACGCTTCCCGATCCTGCGTCGCGGTGCGATCAGGCCCGAGGATCGAGCGTCGCGTGCCGTGGCACGTGATCCCCTCGCGACAGACACGGTAGATCCTCGATCGAGATTCGAAAGAAATTTCGTGCAATTCGAAAGGCGCGAAATTTCAAATGAACAGAGAGAGAGAGAGAGAGAGAGAGAGAAGAGAGGAATCGGATGCTGCGCGGACACAGGCGTCTGGCATGATCGAGATCGGTGAAGAAACACGCAGCAGGATTCCGCGAACCGCGGCCGGTGTCCACGAGACGGTGAACGCGGAAGAGGCACGCCAACGGAGAGGAGACGCGAAGAAGCGTTATGTCGCTAGTCCCTTTCCCAGTAAGAGTGGGTTAAGGCCCAAGGTCCTGCTGTCGTCTCGAAGGCGATCCCCCGGATGCGAAGGATACACAGAGTCGGTCCGCGCGTCCCGCGGCTCCGACCTACAGAGTCGAGCCGGTGGCCACCTTCTACCTAACTGTACCTACACTCACGTTGCAACGAGCGCGTGTACACGGACGTAGGTGCTCGCGGGCCGAACGCACACGCTGAAAACCGCCACCGCTCCTGTTCCTACCTCCGCTCGCGCTCACGCGTTCGCCTCCGTCTCTCGTCCCGTTCTCACCGTCCAACGATTCCACCATTCCGTCGAGCGCGTTTTCCTCGTTGCTCCTGCACGCCTGTATCGGCCATCTGCCCGCTTACATACAGCCGCTCGTATCGGTGGCGTTTGGCGGCCGTCTCGGAGCGGTGAACGCGCGCGCGCACGCTCTAGCGCGAGCGCGGACTGCCACGCGTGTGTACACGCACGTCCACACGGAGTCACGGGGGCCGAGTTACGCGCGTGAGAGTGCCTTTTATGTAGGTAGCTTACACGCGTGTAGAGGCCTGAAGAGCGTGGCTTCGAGATATGGCCCGTTACTTCAGGGTGTCGCGCGCGGTGGAGCCAGTTACCGTGTTACCGCAATTCAGGCCACAAAGTCAAAATACAGTTAGCCGTGGCCGCGTGCGAGCGCCGGCAAGCGGCTCCGCAACGAGAAAAGAAATCCGGCTTCGCCCCGTCCTCTCCTGTCCTGTCCCGTCCGCTCCGGCTCCGCTCCAACTCCGCTCCGCGTGTATTCCTTACCTCTGTGTGGCCGCGACCTCGCGCTCCGCCGCTGCATCCGGCTGTAAACCCAGTTGCACGCACCGGGGGTACATCCTCGCGAGAGGGATCGCGACGGGCCCCGTTCGCTCGCCTCTGGCTTATCCGCCGACTGACCGATCGTGAGAAAGCCGTCGTAAAGGAACCGGCTGTTCGATACAATGGGTTACCGTTGCTCGCCTCCTCCTCTCGTCCTCCGCTGCCGCGAGATTTCAGCGCAGATTCGACCGCCCCTGCCGCACCCTCCGTCACCTATTCTCTCACTCGGTCAACCAGCTCCGGCCATTTGCATACGTATCCGTGGAACATCGTTGCGCCCGTTCACTCCGATAGCTGACTCTTATCGCCGCTCATCTCCACCCGCTCGTCTATTCCGTCGCTTTCGGCTGATCGATATTCATCCACGCTTCGTCGACTTCGTGATCGATGACGCGGCGGCAGGGCTGCAGGACGTCCAGCGACGCGTGCATTCGAGCCTAGGTATACGATTGGTCGGCACGACTCGGTCAGACACCGGTAGACAGTTTCGGGACCTCGAGGGTTAGGTCTTCCTCGTGCTAGGGCCACGCGGGGGCAAGAGGATCGCGCGTTAGCAGGTAATTACTTTTACCCATGTACGAGGAGTTTAGTCGTTGGATGAATGGCGAAAGGTTTCGGTGGACGCGGTACAAAGGAGCAAGGTAATCCGGGAAACGGATCACGGAGCGGGTTTAATAGACCGTCGCCTGGATACCGGGTGGACGAGGCGGAGCACTGGCCGGATAACGGGCTTCGATATCTCGCGGAGTTACGATTTTCAAGAAAGTAGGGCGGTCGGTTGAACGGTCGGTCCGCAAGCTCTAATAGAGCGATCAGTCGTGGTAGCCGCGGAGCCTGACACCATAGATCAGGACTGCGAGTTAGTGCACGTTACCGCGGACAGCTGAGCTCGTCTCGCGTGACGTTTCTACTATACGCTGCCTCGCCTTTAAGCACGCTGCAAACTACCGTCCTGCCGGGTAAACGCGGTCGTAAATTTCCGCTTTGAAACCGTTTTCGGACCTACCGTGCGCCGATGGGATTGCGAAACGCGCCATTGCACGCGATGCATTGTTCTACGCGAGGAGCCTCGCTCTTGACATTGTCGCTCCCGTCGAATTCCCAGCCGCGTCTCTAATTAACTTCACACCGCGTCTCTCGGTTGGGACCGTGAGCGTCGTCGGTCGGATGCGCGGCTCACGCCGTCGGGTTACCCGAAAGCGACCACCACCCACGGCCGTTCCGTTCACCGTGAGAAATCACGCGGAGATTTATCGTGAAGTCCCGCGAGGGCCGTGGAACGGAACGGGGAAGAGGATAGAAAGAAACGGGGCCGGCAGCCGAGATTGCAACACTCTTCGGCCCGGCCATTTGGGCCATCCACGTGGATCCCTCGGATTTTCAGAGTACGAGCGTGCACACGCAGTTGCTCGCGGCCGCGTGTCCCTTCCCACCCTTCGGTCCTCTGTGCATGCCACCGCTCTCGCCGAGGGCGCCCACCTCGCTGCGGCCCCGTTTCGGCGCCCGCTCCGGGCGTCCGACCGAGGTATCGGTCCGTGGCGTCGGACCGGGGCCGAAATACGAGCGCGGAGGTGGGAGGAAAAAGGTTTTCTCGTAGTCCGTGATCCCACGTGGCATTCCACGCGTGCTCGTCGCTCGACCTGACACCGGGAGGAAGCAGGCGGAGGCCAACGCCCAATTCGCAACCTACGGCACGCGGCCGCGGATTTGAAATAGTCCCGCGGGAGTGGGCGTCCCGGCCACGGCCGGCTAGTCCTAGACCGGTCAATTGTTTCGCGGCTGTCGGGGAACGAACCGCGCGGGAGGTTAACGACACCCGGCCTGTCGAAACACACGGCTGAATATCATTTCGTGGCACCGCGGGATCGCGTTTAACACAGTCCCCCAACGCCTCCTCTCGCCTCGCTTCCTCGCCGACTCTCGCGATCCTCTGCTCTTGGTCAAGGATGTAGGCGAATTCGAACGCCTCTCCTCGGGAGAGAGTATTCGAGTTCTTTACGAGCCTCCGGCGCGAGTGTGCCTTACCGTGTTTACCGATTCGATTATTTCGGCGAAAGGAACGGTGGACCAACGACGTTCCCTCCGTGGACAAAGAGCACGTCTATTAATACGCTCGGCTCGCGTGGCGAATCTAGGTCCCGTATAGGCGAGCAAATCGCCAAAGGTATCGCCCACGCCCGGCCCATTGGCTATAAATAATCGTTGAGTAATGGGCCGGTGTAATTTCTTTATGAATGACATACCGGTACGGCGTCCGGAATGCTTTAGCGACGGTACACGGAAGAATTCAATTTTCGAGGACGTTACGTGACTGCGTTACGAACCAACCTCCTATCCATCGGTACGTTTGGATATGAATTTTTTAGCAGCATCGTCGCGATCATCGACGTAGCCTCTCCTTTTCCCTTCTCCCTGTTCTTTCTATCTACCCTCGACTTTGATCCCATTACACCGGACCATCCGTAGTGGATTTCCAATTCTTCCCATAGGATCCGTGCGCCACGACGACCGGGGCCCCGATCCAGTGCCGGAGCTACTCGGGCAGCACTCGAAGCGACGCGTCCGCTCTCCTGGCAGAAGTATTACAAAACGAAAGTAAGAAAGTGGACGGTGCGAGGCGGAGGACGGGCATATCGGAGAAAGGCGTCGCCGTGCTTTTCATTTCCGCGGAAAATCGACCGCGGCTTTCGTGTGGCTCGTTTTGCCTTTCACCCCGGATGCCGGCCGGTGCAGCGGTCGCCGCGCGGCGATATCTCGGGCGTGTTTACGCGAAATAGTGGCACACGATCGCGGCAAGTCGGCCGCGAAAGAAGAAAGCCCCGTGAAAGTCCGGCCGCTCGCGTACGCGCCGCTCTCTGCGCGGCCGGTGGTGAAACGGGCAAGGTGGAAGGGTGACCACGATGCATCCCCCACTCCAGGTGTCCTGCACGCCCCTCTACGACCGTGTGCTGAAGCAAATGTGCCCGCGAGGCACCTTGACACTGTGCCAGTTTCGCTAGACTGGACGGCGATCTCCTTCTGCACCTCCGTTTCGCCGCGTTCATTTTTCTTTCTCGCCACGCTCGCCAGAAACCCAAGCACTTTCTTTTGCTCCTCGCCGTTCGGCCGCTGCGCCGCCATGCTCTCGTTCCCGGTCACCCTTGCGCCACGCCAGTACCGTTTCTCCCGCGTTCATCCCCGTCCGTGCCGCGCTCACCGTCGATCCAGCCAATCCGCATCTTTGCTTCCTCTTCGAGTTTAATCTCGATCTATCGATTTGTCCCGAGAAAACCGTCAGGACACCGCTTTCCACGGATTTACGAATTCTACGCAGACTTAAACGTGAAGTTTCGGTATTGGATTTCCGTCTTTGCGTCTTCTTCTTCTTCTTCTTCTTGATTGACCAGGATTCCCATATTTCCGATAAGAAGGAAGCAAAATATGCCGAAGATACTGGCAAAAGTGAGAAACAATTGCACAAAGTCGAACAAAATTTGTCAGCTGTCAAACTGTATTTTACGGTTTAGAACGAAGTTGGGCGGTTGAAAATAAAGCTAGAGTGTCTTTATTGACAAGAAACGAAAATAATTTAGTAATTCCGCTTTAAGACGAAGCGTATTCACGCATACGCCTGTCTCTCTCCGTCTAACGCGAATTTAAATCGCATCCGTGTCATGGATTTTCACTCGCGTGGTACGTCAATATTCCGTAGTGTCTGTTAGAACTCGGCATGCTTAATTTAGCAGTTTATCTTACATTTGAACTCGCGTACACGTCGAGCGAATGCGATATACAAATTACGTATGTAACAATAAAATCCTTCATTTCACTTGCTGAGGTAGAGTAATTATCGATAACGATAGGCGAGATTGGGGCGAATGGGTGATGATTCGCAACAGAGTCATATCAATTTTCTTTCCTTTCGTCATTCGTGGCACTTTACCGATAGCCTATTAATCGGTTGCCATTATTATTACAGCAGCCATTTTCATTATACGAACGGTAAATCGTTAATTAGTATCGACGTACGTTGCTCAGTTGCGCCAGTTGCGTGGTGCTCTGCAAGCTCCCACATTTTCATATGGGAGGAGTTTCATATGGGGAGCATCAGGGAGATTCTGCGGCCGAGTGGCCGGTCGGATGTGCGTATGCTGTTGAATCGCTAGCCGATGGTCGGTAAAATGTCGCGATTAGTACAGTTTGTACCTCGATAGTACCCTTTCTCACAGGGAAACGGGAACGGTCGAGATTGGCCATAGTGATCGCTACGACGAGGCGAGGATTTGCAACGAAGGCCTGAAATTCGAGCGATCGGATGGCGGATCCGTGTAATGACCCTAGTTCGATGCGGACCGCGCGCTGTCAAGCAAAACAGACTCTCGATTCTTTCACTCTCGCGTAATGGCGATCGTTAGCGGCGCGGATCGCTCGACCCTGTTTCGTGGTCGCATCGCGGCCGGCTGTCCGGTCGCGTAGCGAAGCGCACGCGCACCGGCCGATCGAGATTCGACTCGCGTGCCGATCACGCGTTCGAGCCGATCGACCGGGTGCACGCACACACTGCACGCCGCGATTCGCGCGTCGTTGCACGCGACCAGCCACGTCTGCACACGTGCACACGCCGCACACACGCCCGCCGGGATGCAAATGCGCGCTGAATTCTGCACAACAGTTCTGCGTGCGTGACGAGCGTTCGCATGCACCGGCCGAAGGGGTGACGCTCCTTGACATCCTGTGCCGCCGCTCTACCCCTTGTCCTGCTGCCACGATTCAGCCTTTTCCTCGCTGCTCGCTTCTTCGCCGAGCTGCCAGCTCGCCGGATCCTCGCGATAACTCTCGAGCGATCGGGTCAAAGGAGATCTCTGCCAACGTCGGATAAGGTAATTACGTATCGCCGGATCGTGGTCCGATAGGTTGCAACGCGCGAATCTCGAGGATCGCTTTCCCAGTGCGGCCCCGGTAGCCACCGGGGGCTCGGGATTAACATAAAAAATGAACCTCGTCGACTAAAACTAGACGATATTAGGAATTAAGAAAGGCACTAATCAACGGTTACAACGCGTTAATTAAAACGCGATGTATTACGCAAATTAAATGGTACGGTATACGGTAATGAAAATTTTATGATGACCCCCTGGGAACATCACGCGAAACTCGCTGCGTGGCAGTCGACGCGTTAAGCCGTTTGCCACCAGCCACTTGCTACGATGGATAATTAAATGCCATTGAGGGTTCCTTAATGAATTTTTTTATTACCCGCCTGCACTATGATTTAATCATGAAGAATCGCGGATCGAAAATGCGTTTAATGCTAATTATCCCTTGTATATTTATTTAACTCGCGATAAACTTGCAATTTTCGTGGAGTTTCGAAAAACCCACGACTCTGATAATTTCCAACGGAGCAATCTCGTTTCGTTCGACCGAGTGACAGGAACGATCAAAGTTGATTATCCTGTCCGGGTAATTTGGGTGGTCCGGTTGCGTTAATTATTACTCCTGTTGACACTGTAGGAGCTCCGTATCGTTGTTTCCCCGAGTGGCCGGCGCTGTTAGTTTTGTGAGAATGGTGTAACCCGTAGACGGTAAGGTTGTCCGATGCGGAGATAAATGGTTCGGACACGAAGAGGCTGCTTTTAGTACGGAGGACGTAGGATGGATGTGACGGGCGTCACGTAACACTCGTTTGGTGAGCCGGGGATGCTTAAATCGGTAATGAAACGGTAGAACAAAGTAATTCCCCAATAAAGCGCGATATCTAACTCGAAACGTTCCCACCGCTTTCCATCTGCTCTACCTAACCTAACCGAGTGAAAACCGCATTTCTATTTCGCGCTTCTAAACAGCCGGCCGATCTCGCGCAGCAAAAATGGCGGAATCGCTGCGCCGGCTGCCACGTTCCCGGATTTTTCTCCACGCTTTCCAATCCGACTGCCGATCGATCGCTCTCCATCCGCTGGAAAGCGGCCTCGCGCGCGCCGAGCGTGGGCACGCGTTTTCTCGCGGTCCGCGCCGCGCCACTAGCGCTTTCTCTAACCTTTTTGCTTGCACCGGGGGACGTAGGTAAATTAGCGCGTTCCATTATTAATGGTAGCATTGGCCGGGGCTGATTTACGCGACAGGTAGGAGCGGTGAACAAGGTGAGCACGCGTGCAACCGTGCAGCCGACCGATTTCACTTTCCCCGATGAGGAAGCTGCCTCTCCTTCTATTCCGTCTCTTTCTTTCGCTTTTTTCGCGCGCGGGGAAAGTAAAGGAGAACCGTGAGAGACGGAAGGAGAGAGAGAGAGAGAGAGCGCGAGCCGGAGGTGTTCCAAGTCGAGCGCCGGATATGCATCGAGCATCTTCCGCTCGCCGAAAAACTCAGCTTCGCTCGATCCCTGCCGATTTTCTCCGCCGATCTACGCCACTGTCTCGTCCCGCTTCGTCCCGGCTTTCGACGACGAAAGTTCTTCGTGGTAACAACGCGAATCGACGTTCGCGATTCGAACGAGGAACACCCGGACCCTTCGTGCGACGATCGGACTCGTGCCGATCGTCGGTCTCTGACGCGTGGAGCTTCCGGTTTGGCGCGAACGCGGATCGGACGAGAGACGAGGGAAGGATCGATGGGATCGGAGGAGCGATAAATGGCGTATCGAGGAAGCGATCGCGGAGCGAGACGCGTGCCGGTTCGCGTCGAACGGTGGCCTCGATCGTGACACGATGACCGTATCCCCCGGAGAGTTGGGTCGAGCGTGCAAACGGCGGCCGAAAGGCGACGGAGTTCAACGTTCTTTGTTCGGTTTTCGGCTCGAGCGATCAGCCGCGGAAGGAGGATCGCGGACTTGACGTGTTGGCAACCCCTTCCCACCCCCCGCCGCGCCAACCCCCCCGCGCACGATTCCCGATCGTGCTATCTCGTTCTATCGCTATCCGACCATCCGTCCCTCTCGCTCCTCCACCTTCTCCCCGTGGCCGTCTCCGTCTATCTGTCTCTAGCTGAACAGTGAACACGCCAGGCGGGTCAACGCACCTAGCCTAACGAGCGACCAGCCAGCCAACCTATCCATTCTGCCTACCTACCTACCCATCTACCTACTTATCGTCACTTATTCACCAGTTCTCTCTTCGAGGCGCTCCGGCGGTAGAATCCCGAATTGGTGAATCGAGAGCCCGACCACGCGGCCTGTTCCGTTCCCCCCTGTGCCGGCGTCCTGTCGGTCGAGCTTGACGAGAGCGGAGATCACGTATGGAGCAGAGTTGGTCGCTAGGTGAGAGAACAGCTGAGAGGGACGAAAAGGGATAGAAGACGCGCGCGGCCTGTGGCGAGAGCGAGATGGAGAGGCACGAAAGGACGGGTGATAATTCGTGAGCCCGTATCGATGGAACACGGCATGGCGCCCCGACTTCGGGTCACTGATCCAGCTGAATCGATTCGCGGGAAACGGGCTCCGCTCGATCGACAGCGGGGCACGGGGGCGGTGGATCGTCGGGGGTGGGGGGCAAGGTATCACACGGTCAGCGCTGTTTTTTACCTTGAAAAAGAGTATCGGGCTGCCGGGGCCTCGATTAACAGCGAGCGGGTCAGTCCGTGTTGAATCTGGACGAGTTTCTCGGCTTTGTTCGCCACTCGCCTCTTTCCTCGGTCGGCCAAGAGACTCGCTGTCTCGGGAACCTCTTCGCGGGATGATTTCGGCCATCATCACCACGGGTATACACCACGATAGCCTTCCCGTGGGCTTTGTCGAGGCTACGGGAAACAGGAAGTAGAAACTGTGACGAATCGGAGGAGAGTCGTGGCCGGTAAATACCGCCCGGAGCACGTCCGATGGGGCATCGAGGAATCAATTATACCAGGCACTACGGTGGAGGACAAAGAAATTATAGGAGCATCGGCCCATTTGTCTCAGCTTTCACGGGAATCGGTCGCGTGGATATCGTCGAGGAAATCGTTCGATGCAGCCGGCCCGAGTTTGTCCGGAATCCTCCAACGATCCGCGTTCGCGTCGCGATCGTTCGAATTACCGATGGCGGAGTAACACGTTTCGTATGCTTCTCCAGGAAGTCGAACGAGGGGGATCCCGAGTCACGGCGCGTGAAAGAAACTCGCGATTTCGACGAAGGTTTCGGAAGCAGGATGAGAGGAGCGCGAGCGCGAGTCTAATTAGGAGGTATGGGCCGCAACGAAACGTTGGGCCCCTCGGTTTCGCGACAGGCGGAGCGCTTCTCAACGGCGATGATTCAGGCTTTCCGTGTTTATCCGGCGAAACTTTCCGCGCTCGGAGAATTCCCCTGGACGTTCCCGTGGTGTCTGGCCGTTCGGCCGCGAGTTTCGAGCCGGCGGTCTTCATTACCGAGCGAATCGCGATCGCTCGATCGGTCGGCCGATCGACGACGAGAGCGGCCGGGTAAAAAGCGATGCCCCGCGCGTCGAACCGACACGATTCAGTGGAATTCGATCGACGACGCAGCCGGCTCGATTCCATCGCGTTCCCGTCCTCCCGAGCGTCCTCTCGAGCGTCCTCCCGAGCGCCGCGTTCCCTCTTCCGCCCATCGCCCGTGCTCGAGCTCCGTTTTTTCCCGGCCGTTTTCCCGGAAGCGTGTTTCCCGGTGAACAGCCGTGGCGATTCGCGGCTGCTCGCGGCGAACAGCGAAATTCGATCGAGTTTCAGCATTCCCGGCCGCGAGTCTCGGCTGTTCGTCTCGGGACAGGGTGAACGGCCGACCTAGAGGCTGCGCGCTGCGTCTTGCCAAGAGCGGCTGCTCTCGCGGGAGTTTCGACCGAGGCGGCAATCGAGCGGAATCGAGCCGTCCTGGCACGTATGTCTCTCCCTCTCTCCCTTTTATAACTCTTACTCGTTTATCCGTTCTCTTTTCTCTCGAGCTTCTCCAACCGAGTCCACGCATCGTCTCGAATCCGAAAGCCCACCGTACGTCTGTTGACCGGCGTTCGGAGTTTGCTGGGAGTCACGGAGAATTTGGAGTCCCAGTGTAGGTGGGATCGCTGGGAATTTCGGCGACCGAGATCTCGGTGACCTCTCGGTCCCGGACTGCAGCTGGTGTCCATTTTGGTATTCGGCAGACGGTATTCGGGAAACGGCTGACCAGCCAGCCCGATCGGTGGCGCGCTCGAGAGACGAGCCGAGTGGAGCCGAGTCGAGAGAGGCGGAGTGGTTAGGTCAGGGAGAGCCCGGCGCAAAACTTTGCCACGCACATCGGCACAATCGCCTCGACAACTCGAGCGAGTGACTCTCCTTCTCTTCCTCCTAACCATCCATCTCTCGTTCCTTCTACGGTCCTCCTGCTCGCTCCCTCTGGCCTACGCTTCCGCCTGTCTCTCTCTGTTCCCTCCTACCACCCATTGCCCCGTCCCTGTTCCTCTTCGCTGTTCGGTTCGTTTCCTCCTGTCCTCCCTCGCCTTCGCACCTTTCCACCGACGTCACCCTCTCCGCGTCGTCTCCTCTTCCTCATTCCCTCTCTGTCGCCGCGCTGTCACAGCCTAGCCGCCTCTCCGTCTCCTCATCCCCACCCAGAGTTCCTCTTTCTTTCGCATCCTCCTCTCATAGTGTCTTTCACTTTTTCCCAGCCGCTAGTGGAGCAAGCCGAGCCACGGCTCCGCGACGGTGTTACCGCGCGCGCCTCGACTTCCGAGTCCTTCGACGACCTAGGATCACGTCCGCGCCGCGCGATTAAGATCGCCTTGTCGCTTCTTCTTCGTCCTCCTCCGCCGCTCGTTTCCTTCCCGTCTTCCTTCGTCTCCGCCCCACCACTTTCCCTCCTCCGCCTCTTCCGCCACTTCCTCCTGCTCTTCTTCAGCTTCTCGCGCCGTTTTTTCCCGGCGCGGGACACCTCGTTGATCACCGGCGACGATTCACCTAGCCGCGCGATGGCACGAGGTGTCCCGATCGGGACGCCACCATGACGCGCGAGTTTTCCATCCACGCGGAGGGTCGCAGGGTGGCACGCGACTCCACGGTTACGTAAGTCGAGCGTAGTCACGTATCCGTTGGACGGAACGTCCTTCCGATGAGTCGCGGACGAAGCAGCTGGGTAGCTCTACCGCGATAAGGGATGATTAATCGAGGGCGGCCGAAAATTAGCCGCGAATGTCCGGCGTTTAGTTCCTTCATTAGCCGCCTAATGGCGGCGTGCGTCACCGCGTCGAGGTTATGGCGGCGAGCCCGGGCCAGACGCGCGAAGGGGCCAGCGATGCGGAGTAGGAAGTCGGCGGTAATTAAAGGCGTTTCGTCGACAATGTGGAACGGAGTCCCGGGTAAAAGCGCCTTCCGGCCTCGAGTAATCAGCCGTGCCTTCTGAACCTCTTCCTCGCGTATCGTTGCCTCCCGGTCGGCCGGCTTAATTAATCGTAGACCAACGAGAGGCCTGTCGTTGCACGGGACGCTGCATTCTCGGACGAGACGCTCCACGCTGGCACGTCTTTTCGAAACTGGCTGTTGCGCAAACGGCGTGGATAAGTAGGCAGGCTGTTCGTTTCTTGCACAATCGTGTCGTACGGTTACGGCAGTGACGCACAGCGTGATGGGAGGAACGAAGTCCGAATGGCTGCAAAGGACGCCGTCGCCTTGATCGTGGATCGAAGGGCGGTCGCTCCGGCTATGCGTTGGGAATTTCGACACTCGCTGCACCGGCTGTAAAATGGAAATCGGTGACCTGTCAGTTCGTATCGTGCCGGTTCCCAATCCCGGAACGCCCACGGACAGAGATTTGGGCTTAAACCGGCCGCAATTAGACCGACCGCCATGGCAATCCAGGGGCGAGCGATCGGTACAGGCGAGGTAGCAATTATCCTGTTTCTCGCGCGAATCGTATTACCATTTCGAGAATCACAGTATACTCGACGAGTCGAGTACACGATTTTGACTCGATCGGATTCGAGATCGAACGACCGAGGGAATTACTCGTTTGGCGCCATTCGAGGATGCCGCGCGATGGTTCGCGCGCTCATCCGTCGACACCACGTGCTTCCGTTTGCGTACATTCGCTGGCCAAGCCGGATATAAATATCCTCCGGGGTGGTTTGTCTCGCGAGCCGTGGGATCGATGGTGGAATTGGGTTGGTCCGCGCACGGTAGGCAAAATCGATCGTTGGATCGGCGGCCCATTAAGCGGCGCGCATCGTCGCGGTACTCGTGCTTATCGTTATTATCGCCACGCTAGACGGATCGATTACGCCCACGCGAGGCCAGGCTGACGCTGTTCGCGGCACCGAGATTTACATTTCCGCGCAAAAATCGCGTTAATGACAGCGTGCCGGCGCAACGAGAAGGTGCACGCAGTCGGCGAATCGAACCTTGAGGATGATCAAGTAATTTATGGTTCCCCTCTCCCCTCTGACCACCTCGCGGTCTCTCTGTCTCTCCCTCTCCTCTCTCTCTCTCTCTCTCTCTCTCAGTCTCTCCCACTTGCTCTCTCTTTCCCGCGTCTTCTGTGTGTTCCTCTCCTGCCTCTCTTTACTCCGCTGCTCTCGCGGCCCGTCTCCCTCGCTCCGACTCGCCGTCGCGCGTTCCCTCTCCGTCTGTCCCGGTGTATCTCTCAGTTAGACTTCGTAGAAGGACGCTACCCCTCCAAACGTCGAGCGGGATGCTGCTGGTGGGACGAGCAAAGCGAGTACCAGCGAGTCGTTCACCTTTTATCCCAGTAACACGAAGTCGTAGCCGCGAGCGACGACGGGCGACAAACTACAAACTGCACGTTCTCGCGGTATATCTACACGACCGATGGCAGTACTGTGCTTTATTTGTATCGGCCGATCAGATGCCGGCGTGTACCAGCGTCCCGTCCTCCGCCTCCGGTCGCCGCTCTTTTTCCTTCTCGCTCCGCCGCCTCTTTGCGCCGTGTCCTCTTCTTATTCTTGCGTCTTCGGTCCGTTAGGGTCGTCTCGCTGCTTCGTCTTATTCCTCTTCTTCCTCTCCGCCGTTTTCTTCTTCTGCTTCGTCGTCGTCGTCGTCTTCTTTTTCTTCTTCTTCTTTTTCTTTGGCAAGAGACGACAACGACGACGACGACGACAACGACAACGACGACGACGACGACGAGGGGAACATCTCGCGGCTCGTAAAGTTCGCCGGACGAATCCGCGGGCCCGGCCTACCGAGTCAAATTGATGTCCCTACCGGGCTGGAACGAGACTTTTGTCTCGAGCCGAGGGGGTCAAAACGGAAGTGATTTACGACGGGGATACGGTACTCGCTCGGTCCTGTAAATTAATAACGCTGCGCCGTTGTTAATTCTTCGCCGTCGTCCTTTGTATTCTCGTTTCAGGAACGAACGCGGCTGCTAGGTAGAGGCCGCATTGTGTCGCAGGGGAACGGAAGTCGGCTTGCGATTAGAAGCTTCGGAGCTTGGAGAGAAAGCACGGGGAGAGAAAGAGAACGATCGGGCGAAGATTTTCCCCGCCGGGGACGAGAAAGGGATCGAGCGACGATCGGAAGCTCCGCGGTCCGATATGGGTGCGCGGGAGGTGGGACGTGGCGGAGGTAGGCCGTCTGGGGCCACCGGTCATTGTCTCCTGTGCAAACGAGGAGCCACGGTATGGCCTGTTGTCTTAATGGGGCCAGAACGGTAACTGCGGTGGGCCACACCCTTAATCCGCGCCGGCACTTAAGAATAGTTGCGATGCGCAATAAACGCTTTGCCCGCTCGCGAGCCACGATCCCTCCACGTATTCGAATAGCACGCTGGGAACGTGGTGTACCCGGGCATAGAACGCCACGGAGAGGAACAAGGGAACCACCGACGATGTTCCTTCGCAGGCAACGAAAATCCCTTTGAGGTGACGCGTTTACGACACTCCGACGTCGACACGGTGTCCAGCAGGGATTAAAAGCGAAGGGTTAGTTCGCGGAAGGCTCGTATTTCACGCGGACCAGGCACAGAAGCCTCCGAGACGTGCCCGCCTCGTTACGGGTCGCGCGTTGCTCTTTCTTCGTATTCGGCCGACGACCAAAGCCGAGCCTGCCCGGTGTTGCTCGAGGGTGACCATACGAAACGAATTTTACCGATTTCCAGCCATTTCCGACCGGTTACGTAAGCGCCCAGGCTCGTCGCTCCGTTCGACCGGCCCGAGACGTACAGCCTATTAGCTAACGAGCTTCCTTATCGAGAGCATTAGGACTGGAACGAAGGGAAGTCGCGGAATTCCAGTTCGTAGGACGAACGTAGGATGAGCTCGTCGCGAACCGGGCGTCAGCGATGATTTAACGCTCGCTCGAGTTTATTTTCGTATCTCGAGCGTGTCACCGGTCGAGTCTGAAAACGCGTCGAGTTCCTGCTACCCTTCCGGAAAATTCTCCCAGGAAAAATTGCGATCGAGCGACGATCGTCCATTTTCCACGTCTTGGCGGAATAGGAATACTAACAGAACTTGGAGATTGACGAAATGTGGGAGAAAAGAAAAAGAAAAATATATCGTCGACTCCTGTACCGATAAGACTGCGTTTTCCCGTGGGGCTGCGCACGGCGCGCGTCGCACGATAACGACGGAATCGATTTTACGCGAGGTCAACGAATTGGCGGTTCCGTTGGTGCCGGAGAAATCGCCACGTCGAGGTGGCGGTGTTGCACGGTGTCGCGATCGAGCGTGGACTCGGCCGTGGAAAATTCGTCGTTCGATCGTCCGCGATCCAGTTTTCCATCCGGGAAACGTGGTCGCGTACTCGGAGAACGTTCCGCGAACTTTTTGCCCCCCTCCCCCCCTCCCCCCCGTTGGAAACGAGCCGCGCAACGGCTCGCCGAGACCACCACGGTGCAGGCAAGTGGAACGAGACGTAAACGCGGTTGCACCACCCGAAAGATAAACGTCATCGTCGATCGTTCATCCGCTACCACGAAATTCCATTTCGAAACGTACTGGCAGAGTGAATCACGCGAAGGTCCGCGTGTACATAGAACAGGATGAAGGAGTGAACGCGTGGCACAGTTCTAGGTGGCTCGCTCGGTCGGCAGAAGAAAAGCGGCCGACGCCCTGGCTGCGGAGGAACCGCCAAATTTTCGCGCGATCCCCCTCGGTCGGTGCGCTGCTGAATTATCTCGTCCCCTGCGACCGCGGTCCTCGTCCAATCGATCGTGAAAATATTCTGCTGGAACCCCGGGAGGAGCGTCGGCCGTTCGGAAGTGTCTCCCTTCCTCGAGTGACCAACGAATCCCACTTTCCTCCCCACGTAGTGGGCCCCCGGCCCGGCACGCTCGTGGGGGTTGGGCTCGTCCGGACGATATATCGGGGGAAATTTTCCGAAAGCTTGATCGGAGTGCCGATTGCCGGTGTAGCCGGTGGCGTCGACCAATCAGCGTCGCCCCCGGTCGAGCAAGTGGGGGTCAGCCGAGACTTAAGCGAGGCCACTCGCCGTGGAGCTGTCAGAGCTCTGTGGGGCACGGTCACGCACACAGCAGCCGGTCTTTTTTCGGGGCTTTCTTCATTTTTTTTTTTTCTTTCTCTCTTTCCGTTTCGTTTCGTACGTTCGTTCCACGTTTTTCGGTAGTCCGCTAACGATCCAACCTGTTGTCGGTCGTCGGTCGGTCGGTCGGGGATCGCGCGGTCTACGACACGCAACGACGCGTTCTCTCTGTGTACTCTTCGCCGCTGGTCCGATCGTGCCGTGGATTCTTCGGCTCGCGGAGTGTGCAGCCCGAAACGCACGTCCTGGCTCGCGGCGCGCATCCGGAGTCGACGAGCCTCTGGCACAGCGGCCGTCTTCGTCGCCGTCGCCGTTGTCGTCGTCGTCGTCGTCGTCGTCGTCGTAGAGACTCGACGAACAGCGAGTCGATCGAGTACGAGAGAGCTCTGGGACACGCGGCGCACGAGTATAGTCGCGAGTCGGAAGTCTTGGGCATCGGCGTGCAAAAGTTTCATCGACCATTCTCGGAAGGATAGATATGGCTCGTTGTCAGTTGGACCCTACCGGCCAGTACTGAACCAGAACGCGCATCCGCCGCTTCCGGACGTGGTTGATCCGACGAAGGAGACGATAGACGCGTGGTCGATCGCCGCTCTTGCCTCTCGCTTCTCTCTTTTCTACTACTCGCGACGAGTCGATATCATCCGTTGACATCATGGCAGCTGGATTGGACCCCACCGGACTCTACTGAACACAGAGAGAAACCAGAAGAGCTGGAAGCAACCTCTTCTCCCCACCACAGGCCGGCCGCGAGAGATAGCCGATCGAAATACCCGTGTCCCGTGGCCAGTTTCCGTGTCGAGTTTATTATTTATATATACGAGTCGAATCGAGCAAGAGAGACGCATCGTACTGCAAACATGGCTGGACTCGATCCGACCGGTCAGTACTGAAGGGAAGTGTGGAGGTAGGTCGAGGAGGAGGATTCCGGAAGAGACGAGGAAGTAATCGAGAGTCGAGATACCTCAAGGTCGCGACATGGCTGCCAGCACGGGCCTCGATCCCACCGGCCAGTATTGAAGCTCTCCCGGGCCTCCTAATTATCCGAGGGGGACAGGCAGAGAGACGGCGACGAAAACGACCAGGAACGTTCGTGAAACGACGATGGGACACGTGAGGGGAAGAGAGGAAACCTCGACCTCGAATCTGAGGAGACCCGAGTGGAGCATCCACATACGGAAGGGAAGACATCATCATCGGCCTCCGTTCTCGTTGGATGAGGCTCATCAATGAGGCGCTCGGAGACTGTCACTGCCTGCACCTAAGAGGTGAGTCCCCGTTAATTACTCGTTCCCGTGTCCGTATTTATAGAGCAACCTTTCCTCTCTCTCTCATTCTCTCTCTCTCTCTCTCTCTCTCGACTACTCTCTCGACCGGCTCTACTCATCGATCGCGGAATTCGACGCGTCTCTTTCCCCCGTTTCTTCTCCCATCGCCCACCCCCTCTCCCTGCGTCCCGACTCCCCGCTGTCTTTCACCCGGGCTTATCTATACGCGAGTTAATCACCGGCTTAGTCGTCCGTCGACGACGAGGAATCTTTCTCGTCCTCGTCGTCGTTTATGTCCGGTGTCGCGTCGACAGGAACGGGTTCACCTGTGTCCTCGTCTCTTACGTAATGCATCGCCGTGCCCCGACATATGGTAGCGGTAAACTCTGTCGGAGCTCGACCAACGACCGCCGTTCCACGGCGTTGGTACGCGAAATCGAAGGCAAAGGAAGGTACTCGGTGCCCATCGGGTCACTCTCGATGCAAATTCGTTCCGCGGATCGTTTTCTCTCGCACGCCTCCCCTCTGCCGGCCGTGTGATCCCCGGTTGGCCGGGGGCGGCGTCGAGCCTCGTGATATCCTCGCGAGCGACGCGATCGGATCGCGACTACTTGAACTTCTCTTTCGGCGGTCAACCATCCCACTTCGCTGCTGTCTCCCCCTCGAGTCACCTCCGCCACCTCTACCTTGTAGAGGCATAGCCGTCGCTGCGCTACTCGCGTCCAGGTTGCAAAAGAAGGGAGGATTCCTCTTCGAAGATTCGCTGACCCGCGCGTGACCGGCGACTCAAAACGAGAGAAGAGGGAGCCGGTTAAAAACGAACACGCTGCCAGCCTCGGGGCAGAGCGGAGAGGCAGCTGTCTGATTTCTTCGCGTTACGTCACACTGCTCGAATCCAGTGACGTTCTCGTCGTGGCTCTCGCTCGTGTCCCCGGATCGCCATCGCCGACGTCGACGACGTCGACGAGCAGCTTCTTCCGGGCGTCTGTACGCGCCAACGAATTCGAATTCGAATACGAATCGGATTGGAACGGTCGGAGGAGCAAGGTTGAACGAAGGAGACTCGAATCGTCCATCGTTCGCCGATGTTTTCTTGTCGCGGTTACGAGCAGGTGCCTCGCCAGTCGGTCTAGAACGTTCACCTCTCTCTTCCTCTCTCTCTCTCTCTCTCTCTCTCTCTCTTTCTCTCTCTCTCTCTCTGTCTGTCGACAGGTACACACGGCCAAATATGTCGTTGCCGCGGCGTAATTAGGGGAACTTCTGGTGGCTAGGATCTCTCCTTTCTTCCGTGGATCGCCGCTCCGTCTCCTTTCACGGCCGATTTTATCTATATCGCGACTTTGGCGTCCATAGCTCGGCTACGCGCGATACTTCCGACTCGGTTCTTCTTACTTTCGTTCAACGCCGCCTCGTTCAGGCTGCCGTGTAGCCTGCTGTTTGCCGGCCGTTAAAAATAGCCGAGCCAGAGTGTCGGGAAGCTCCGGACGCGGAAAGTCGAAAAGCCGCGGTTCGTAGGAAGCTCACGGGTGCACTTCCTGGTCGCCGCAGGCTTTCGCAAAGTCACGAAATTAGTCTCGGTTCCATGGGAAAGACAAGACCCCGATAGCGAGTATAAGCCGAGGAGGCCTCGTCCGACTCCTCACATGGCCGAGTTCATTGACACCAGCTGAGTTTTGGGCATTCACCGTCCCGGTCGCGCGCGCGCGCCGACGATCGTGCTCTCCTCGTCAGGAATAAGCGATCGTTGGTTCGTTGGTACGCGCTCGGTCGGCTCTGTTCTCGCTCTCGGGCCGCCGGTGCGCGCGTTTCTCTCGCTCGAAAACGATCGTTTTCGTGGCGGACAGCACACGGGCGGCGGGAAATCCTGGCGAAAATTTCGCGAACCGGTCGAGCACGCTCCGCGACTCGTCGGATGGCGCGCGCGCGTGTGGTACGAGCGTGTGGAAGAAAGGCCTCTACGGGTAACTTTCACGAAAAACGTTCACGTATTATCCCGCGAGTATACCGATTCTCTTTCCCGGTTGCCTCGTTCACGGGATCGCGCAATTATTTTTATCGTCGCGTTCCCGCGCGTCCCGCCCCGCCGTTGCTAATCGATATTCATCCGGCGTGTTTAGTAAAAGCCAACGAACACGGCAGAAATCCCATAGAAATCCGCGCTCGCTCGTAAATCACCTGCTCCCGTCAGGCCCAGCGATCGCCACGCCGATCGGCCAACGCAGTTTCGCCTTTGCCCGCGATCTCGTTACGAAAATGACCGAAAGACGACAGTCGCGATGGCGGAACCTCGCATCCTTCGTCCACCATCGTCGAGATGAGAGTACCAGCGAGAGAGTCAGGGGCAGACTGCAGAGAGAGAAGAGAGAGAGAGAGAGAGAGAGAGAGTGGGATTACGCGTGACCTAGGACAACATACCGCGCGACCTGCATGCCAATCGTTTCTCTCTTACTCTCTCGCGTATATTCGCACATTCCTTCTTCCCTTCTTTTCCGCGCGTTAGCCGCGTCCACTCTTTCTCCGCTCTTCTCCGCGCGGGGCCTCTCTTCCCTTCTGCTTCCTGTTTTATTCGACCGCTCGGCCGCGCGCCGATTGAAAAATTCAGAACGGGTCCGACGAAATGTTGAGCAGTCGCCGTAATGGGATTCCGTGCGATATAATAGTCCAGCCGCGGTGATATCAATAGTCCCGTGACGCATCGCGTCGATCGTTTTAGACCGAGGCGCCGCGATGCTATCGAACCCAAGCGGTCGCAGATTTTGGCAGCCAGGCATCTGAACGGGCCGATGCAGCGCGCATAACAATGGCGCCCCCGGATTTGAATTTGGTTACGTGCTCGGACACTGCCCGATTCCGAGCCTCCTCCGCCACCTTCGCCTCCACCGCCTCCTCCCTCGCCCCCTTCGCCACCACCTGTCCACGGCCTACGTATCGAACGCACGCGCGCACACGTGCACATACGGCGACGAAAAACTAAGGCTTGACTTTATTTGGCCGGGCCCAGTGCCCGACCGATCCTCCCTCGTTTCCCTGCCGATTCCGCTGTCTTCTCGCGACGCCGATATTTTCGACCACGAAAATTCTCCCCTTCCTTCGTAGCCTCGTGATTTCGCGGTTTCGCGGACGAATCGGATTCGCATTTCTGTTCGCAGCGGAGAATCGGAAATTTTTGGGATTCTCGGTAATTTTTGTCAATTTCTAGACCACGCGTCGCGTTAGTAAATCGCGTGGAAGGATAATGGGACCGAATTGCACGCGAAACCGCGAGTATAACGGTTGTCGGCGATTAATTTCAATCCGTCGTTGCGGCGTCGATTCCGTTTCAGCACGCGGAAATTAATCGATCCTTCCTTTTTTTCTGCCCACCTATCGCTCGATCTCGCTGTCTCTGTCGCTATCGCGTCGCGAGATATGATTTATCGGCAGGCGGCCGCGCGAGGACGCGAAGCAGCGAGCGCGTACGAGTTTACATAAGCGTGGAGCGAGCGAGCCGTGCGTCGCCCCGTTTCTTCCGCCTCGACTTTTCGCCGTCCAGCGGATTTCGCAACGCGGCAGCGGCGGAAAATGGAAGGAAGGACGGAAAGAATGGAGAGGAAAATGGGAGAAAAATGTAAACGAAAAAGAACCAGCGTCAGCCTTGGACACCGTCACCGCGGCTTGCAGCAACGGTGTTTTTTCTTTTCCTTTTTCTCTTTTTTCCCCGGAGAAACAACGCGACTGTACGCGCGACTTTTTGCCCGACCCCACTCCGCGCTTCATAGAAGCACTCGCGCGGACTGACCGGTTACAATGTGACACAAGGTGGTATAATAAAAGGCTAATAGGCCGCGCCGGTTATTACGATTATTAATATCGCGGAGCAAGATCATTAAATCGCGATAATCGCGCGGAGCGAAACGATCGCAGACTGAAAAGGAACGACTCGCGCTCGTTGCTCGTTCACAAAGAGCAGATACACGCGGGCTCTGTTTCCTCCTCCCGGTAACCAGACATTCCCTCTATCCGCCCATTCTATTTTTCAACCTTACTCTCCTCTCTTTCTCTCGCTCTCTCCTTCTCTCTCCCCTTTTTTCCCTTTCCAGCCTCTCTAGCCAGTCGGATGGTCCGAGATAGTCCTTCTTCTCCATCGTCCGCTTCATCTCCTGCCGCTTCGCCGCGTCCTACCGGCGTCCACTCTTTTTTTCGACGCTTCTACTACTTTTTTCCCACCGTGCCTCTCGATCCACCGGCGTCGGTCGTGCAGGAGATTCGGAGGTTCGTTCACCTCGCTCCCCGTCCATTGGACCCGCAGACTCCTATAGGAGCCCCGGTGGCCGCTAGACCTCGTCTAGCTAGGCCGCAGCGACGTCGCTCCTATCCCGAGATCGTGGCCACGGCCTGTTCGGACTTCGATTCGACATTCCACGACGCGCCGCCGTCCCTTTAGATGGCGGCCTCTCCTTGCACTTGGTCTCTCACGACACGAGGCAGCCTCGAAAATTCTCTCCGTGGACCGGCGAACCGGAGGCCTCTCGCTGCTCGACCGTCACACGCTCGGTGTCCTTGTGTCGCCGCGATTCCGTTTCCCTCGATCGCGATCCGTTCGCGGGCCGTGTTACGTGAAAACGCGGGCACGCGCGCGACCATCGGTCGAGCGTGACGGATTTTCCTGGTCCCCGGTTGTTTCGGGATTTCCCTCGATTCGCGGATATATCGGTCACTCGGAGGGGAACTCTCGATAGGCTGAACGCGGATCTACCGGACGATCCGAGTCCGATGGAAATTCGCGGAACTGGCGAGGCGAGCCGTGGAATCCTCGGCTCTCGCAGGCATCCGCCGCGACCTTTCCGCGTCGTGGTCGTTATCGTTGTCGTCGTCGCGTAGGTGGCGAAAAGAGGGAAGAAAAATAGGATGGGAAAAAGGACACGCAACCCGAGGGATGAGGAGGAGTGTGGGGCCCGAGGAAAAGCGGATGGAGGGAGGTTGAAAAGGCCAATATCGGCACGGTGGTATCTGGTGACTCTGCCAGAGGTAAATGGGCCAGGGCCGTCCTCGTGGTTGTCGTCGTCGTGTGGTCGGTCGCGCAACGCGAAATTCCCTCGGAGCGGGCAGAGTAAACGCTCTCGCTAAAGCGTCCTCCTCTCCGCTCCGGTGTATCGTAGACGAACGATATCGCGATTATAGCAGCCAGGCAATCATCATCGGGATGTGTTCGATGTGCATCGAAGGTCTGGCCAGGCAAGCGGCATAATGCCAACCAGTGGCATTTACGCCGGCAAGACCACCTTTGCCTCGACTATCCCTCTCCGTCTCTCTCTATCTCTCCTCCTCTCCTTCCGACGGTCGCTCTTCCCCTCTCTCCGTTACACCTGGCTGTTCTCTGTCCCACCAACGCTGTTCTTTCTTTTCCATCCCTCTTCTTTCTCCTCTTCCCTCCCCACTCGCGTTGCCGCAGTCATTCTCTCGATCTTTTTCCTTCTTTCTCTCCGTTTCGATCGTGGCCGAGGTGCACGAGCAGCAGCTTCTTTAGCGTTCCATTACCAGCGTTCTATGGAATGCATCAGGCCTCTCGCAACACCTACGAGCGTGGAATTCGCGGAATCGGGTAGAGTCTTTGGATTCGATACCGTTTCGGGCCGACCTCCGCTTCTCTCCCAGCCCTCCCGATCCATCCGAACCGATCGTTCGCCACCTAACGGCCGTATCTCGTCCGGTCTGCTTATTGACTGATAAGAACCCACGAACCCTGTGTATAATCCCTCTATGTTTTCATCCTCGTAGGAAATCGTTCCCGATTCCCTACTCGAGCTCGGCTTGTTTACCATTCCACGTCGGCCAGACGGGAGCCGCAGGAATTTCCTTCGACCGGTTGTAAAATCCTCCGACTACCTAATTGTACGTGACTCATCCGCATAATCTTGCCCCTGGTTCCGTCTCTAATAAAATCCCCGGCCCAGCGCCGCTCCGAGCTGCTCGAGATCGAACTGGTCTGGTTCCCAAGGGGGGCGGACGTTTCGAAGGAATCTCGCCCTCGGTGGTTCCTAGAGAACCGACAAGGAGAAAAAGAGAGAGAGAGAGAGAGAGAGAGAGAGGGAATAAATAAAGGAAAAGAGAAGAGGAGGGAGGGAAAAAGCGGGATAAAGGGAAAGAAAGGAAAAAGGTGGAAAAGACAAGACACGAGGCGCGAGTGCTGGTCAACGTGGTCGAACTTCTCTCCTTCTCCCTCTGGCCGTCTTTACGTCGGCGGCTGTACGAGGTGATCGCGTGGTGGTGCTGACCTATGGTGGCAGAGAAGTAGCGGTGTGTCGCGTAGAACGGTGCCAGAGTGGTGGTGAGCGGCTCGCCTTGACGAGAAAATCACGTGGCCGCGGGAAATGACTTGTTATATAAACTAATGATTATCCCGGTACTTGTCCATTGCCGTGTGTCTAAACCAATGAGTCCGGCACAGGTTGACCAGCCCTCCGCGCCGATGCATGCGCGTATCGATACTCCCTGTAAGGTAATCTGCGGGCTCGCGAGCCCGCGACCGGGACACAGACCGCGTGCACGGCTCATTATCGCGGCAGCTCGTTTAACTTACGGCCAGCAGATAACACGCGAGATAACGGATAACGCCCCCGAGACGCCGCTCTAATAATAATATATGAGGCAGGCAGGCGTTGCGGCCACCTCGAACGTACCGGAGCAGGAAATTCAGTCGGCAGATAAGGCCCAAGGAGATCGAGATGTCACGTTGGAACGCGAGATTCATCGTCCCGCGCGTGCAGCTTACTTCCTCGCGCGTTCGATATGCAAACAGCCGGACGAACATCGTTACCGACATCGAGGAATCGTCAGTCGTCCTCGGTTTCGGGGCCCGAAACTCTGGGTCTCGTCGATTTCGAAATTCTTCCGAGACCTTGGACTCGTCGTCGCCTTCGACGAGCGATCGTTAACGGCGGGACCTTTGGATCGTTCAGGCGTTAAACCTCCATTACGAAACTGCCATTAAGGCCCCGGGAATTTGCTCGAGGTACGATGACTCGAGCGTTTTTCCGTGGGTCGGATTCGTACGAATTCCCGCGGAACGTTCGTATAGGGGACCTACCGGTGATACGCACGGTCTCTAGCGGCGTCGAGAGGAGGCGCGGTTGTCTAGGGGAAATTGGCGCTGCATTCGCGGGTATAGAGCGGTGGAGAGATATCGGGTAGGCCATGGAAGTAGGTCAACGTCGTGTGGGCAAGACGGAGAACCAAGTTCAGGGGCGAACTGCAGCGCCGTGCCCGGAGCACACGGACTCTCCTGGTGGCTTAGGTTAGGTCTTCTCTCTCGTTCCTTCTCCAACGTGCATGCCTCCCTCTCGGAGGAGGCGCAGCGCGCGGCGCGGGCCCGATGGAGCGGACAGAGACGGCGGAGGCGGTCTAACGGACTTCTCTCTGGTCTGCCTAGTTTTATTTTTCCGCTGGACCCGGAGCGTGTGGCCATTCGTTCCGTTCCTCTCTCGCACTCGTCCTCCCCCTGACCCTCCCTCGCACACGCCGCCACCCGGCTGGATACGCTTATACACGCGGCCGCTGCACCGAGGAGGGAGAGAGTGATCGTTTCACGACTCCCTTCTCGTTTTCTCTTTCTCCCGGTCGGCCCGATCTTGGCCTAGGCGACCGACGCGCTTTCTCCGCGCCGAGGAAAAAGGGAACGAACCCCGCGTCACGTTTTCGGATGAACTTGGCCCAGAAAACACCGACACCCGCCGGAAAGTGCAAGTGAAACCTTCCTCGAGGGAGCCATGCCTCCGTCGTTCCATCTTCCGGTACTACTACCCGCTCGCGTCTAGCAGCTCGCGAGCTGATCCTGGTTCTCTGCGACGTGATCGATTCGTTCGGCATGGTCGCCACCGCGTTCCGTTTCCCATCCCGATTCTTGACAGCGACTAGGCTCGCGCTCGGCTAGCCCCGAGGCGGCGAATCGCACGCTCGCGGGATTACTCACGTATCGGCGTGTGTCGATAAGCCTCTTCCTGTACCCGTTTCCGCGAATTCGAACGGATCGAGGTGGCAAAAAGACGGAGCTGACGGCGCGACCTCGGCGAAATCGTCGCGAAGGCCGTTCGACACGGTTCGCGCGGCTGGTTCGCGACTGGCCGCCGGAAGATATATCGTATCGATTAGCGATAAAGCGCGGCCGTGCACACGGCTCTCGCGAATAGACGGGGCAGACAACTAGGTTGCTGGGTAGGTGGGTGAAGTAGGTAGAACGTAGGTAGCTGCTAACACGTCACTCGTCCGTCGGTTTCGCAGCCCTGTGTGTGCATGTCCGCGCGCGCACTGACACTCGCTAGCCATTTATCGTTGCGAGTCTTTCGAAATCGGAGTCGAAATGTTCCCGCTGACGCTTACATCGTCTTGTATGTCTTTGCCGATAGGCCGGGAGATCGTTATCTCGGCGCAGAGACGTATGGGTAATATTAAAGGACATAAATCGACGAAACGTATGGAACAGGACCGAAGGCTCGTGGAGGGGTGCCTATTCCACGTGGAGATCACGCGTCCCTGAGGATACGCGAACGCGGCTCCGGCCAGGGCGTGGTTTCCTATGCAGTTTTTGCCCGCCTAGAATGCACCAGGCGACCTTCGCTAGGATCAGGATATTCCGCTGCTATGCCTCGTTCCCTCGTCCCTGTTCTGCCGGTTCACCTCACCCACCGCGCCCTCTTGACATCCCATGACCACTCTCACCGCTGATCGTTGTTTCACGTATCAATCCTGCCGCGTACCAATTTTCCTCTCTCGTGATCCTCAGGATCACCAGGTGATGAACAAAACGCGCACGCGTACCTCGTCGTTTCCATTCGATTACGCGATCGACGCGATTTCGTTTAATTTTAAGCAACGTCCACGACGCTTGACGATTAACCGTAACGTTGCACTCGTTCTCTTCTTTTCCAGACAGACCAGCAACAACGTCACTGCCGTCCGAGGAATCCGGATCGTTGCGCGATCGAACCGAGCTCGCGACCGCGATCCACGCCCCTCGAGAGAAGCAAGGAACACAAGAATGGAAGCTTCGCACTGCCATGAACATCAGTCACCTAGTCGCTGCCGCTGCCGCCGCTGCTGCTGCTGCTGTTGCTCTTCGTTCGCTGTTCGTCGAGCAAGCGAGCGCGACGGACTGGATGTGTCTGTGAACCGTCGAACCTCGTCGTTGAACCCCGACGGTCTGCAGGGTTGTACGTTTCGGCGCGCGTTCGACAAACTTTCCGTCACCCCTCGGTGTGTAGGGGGGTGCATTCGAGATGTTACTATTTTTTTTATTATTATTATTATTATTATTATTATTTAAATCGTAATGTTAAGGGGGGCACCGTTATACATATATACATATATTCATATATATACATATATAGAAATATATTGTACGAGTATATTTGCACGGATATATCGTATAAATATATGTTTATACATGTATATAGATACAGATAGATATGTACATGTATGAAAACGTAGGTGCGGACGAAGGATCCTAAACACGATGACCGCGAACTTCCGCATCCCCGTATCTCTGCTACCGCTGGAAAATTGTTGTCATTACTCTCCGATAGTTACTTGGTTACTGTAAAGACACACCACATGCCAACACGTACACGTACAAACACACCCACACGTACACACACGTGCATACGTACGTACACGCGTAGAAATGCGAGCGTACATACACCGCGAAGCGTACACTCGTCCACGAGCACCAGGACGTTGGATTTACTAAACGCTCGACTTGCCTGTTTCTTCGTTCCAACTTGTATCCAGTCCCATTGCGGCTGCCTGATTTAAAAGCGGAGTAGAATGTGGCCAGGCACGTTTTAGTAAATTCAACGGGGGATTTCGTTCTTTTCCGTATGTTACTGCTACCACCGCTATTACTACCCGCCACTATATCGCCGCCTGTTACACCGCAATTATCCGCTACCAGTATACTACCTATTGCCCGATAGAGCCGTTACGAGGCGCGAACACGGCCATTGCAAAAATACACGTTATCCCTCTATTACGGCGAATCGATATCGCGAGCGTAAACGCCACCGACTCGGATCGCCCGTATCCTATACCCAGTTTCGCGTTTCGGATCGCTGGTGACCTGGCCTCCGGTTGATCGGTCGACGAAACACCACGATATGGCGGAAAGGAGGAAAAACAAAATGGCAACAACCTGTTCTCTCTTCGACCCCTATACAACGAAATTATTCTTACCCTTTTCTCTCTATAATATATTTATTTTGAACCAAAACAACCACCGACTGTGTCTTGTGTCTCTACATCCTGTCCCACCAACCAGCGGACCCCCGGCGTCCCGCCGGAACCCGAGGAATAAGCATCGGGTACCAGAGATCGCTGTCATCCCGAGCTTCCGTCGATTTTGGCAGAGGGTCGGTCGGTCACCAGTGACTCGTGCGCGCCGGAAACGAGAGAGCGTGGAGAGGAGTGTGTGGGAGAGGAGACAGGATCGTTCGATTCCCTATTTTCGTTCCCTCGCGCACCGGTGTTCGTTGACCCGCTCCTGTACTCGCGATCGCGCTACGTGCTCGTACGAGCTGCACGCGAGAGAGAATGCGCCTCAAAGCACCACGCTCGGCCAACAGGAGCGTGGTTTTCTCTCTTACCGCCTCTCCCTCCCCCTTTCCTCGCCCCTTCTTCCTCTCTCTCTCTCTCTCTCTCTCTCTCTCTCT
>NW_016907911.1:374822-381861 GCF_001483705.2 Eufriesea mexicana | reverse complement strand
GGCGTTTTCAGCCCCGACCTTTCCCTTCCTGCCGCACACGCGCCGCGCTTTTTCGCGGGTCCGTCGCTTTTCGCGATCAGAGGGAGTCTCGTCTGGATCGGCAGGCGTTTGGTTACCTCGATCCTACGCCGTTGCGATCTGCTTCTCTGGCGGAAGAGGAACCTCGTGGAACCGGAAGAGCCTTCGTTATCGAATTTACTCGCCGACCTGTGACCGCGCGTATGCGCGCGTATACTCGCGGTATACGGACTCGTGTGGCCGTAGTACAAATTTCTGCCCACTTCCGGAGCACTCGTTACCGGCTGCTGAATATTCGCTGCTATTCGCGAGCAGCGAACGGGGAATCGGTTTGGAAAATCGTCGGATTAATTACCGGCGTGCAACTACGTTGCGGAGCAGTGGTGTTTCTCTTTCGCCGGTGCTCGTATATCGCGGGATCGTTAAAGCGTGACCACGTTAATTGTATCCGTCGCAACGCCGCTGCGTGTTAATGCTATCGTTGGTAATTGCAACGTTATCATTGATATTACGTTATTTTCGACGCGATCGCGATTAACGTTACGCCCGATTGTCCGAGCCGCGTTAACGATCTCTCCTCGGGCCTGGACGCGCCGACGCCCTCTCTGCGCGCCTCTCCTCTTCCTGCTCCGCTCGGTACGGATCGCGATCGCGCGTTGTAAAACGGAGAAGCGAAGCGAGAAGAAGCGGCAAGCCGAGGAGAGAAAGACGGAGAGAGGAAGATCGCGAGGCTCTCGCGCGCGCGCGCGCGCGTGTGTGTGTATGGTAAGAGAAAGGAGGGAGAGCCGAATGCATCGGTGAAGTGCGAGTGAGAGTAAGAGAGAGAGAGAGAGAGAGAGACAGGGAGGGAGGGAGGTAGATGCATTACAAATGCGCGCGCGAGAGAGTAAGGGAGACGGACCCACTGCACTCGGAATTTTAATATATATATATATAAATACATTCATAAACATACATATATATTTTATATATATATATATATATACAAATAAATGGATATATATTTTCGTATCTTCCTGTTCGGGGTCAAATGACGGAGAGTAGATGGAACGGAAGTCTGCCGCGTAGCCTTTTCCGGTAGCGCTTCGCGTAACGCGATGAAATCGTAACTCGGTTGCATCGACGTTGCGAGAAGTTTGAGGTAAAAGTTAGGTGAAAGGAACGGAGAAGGCTTCCTTTCTATACCTATTTCGCGTTGAAACAGATTGTCCGCGTTACCAGAGTCATTCCCGTGGAATCCGAGGATATGCAAGGTTTTTGTCGCGCATTGTGCGCACGTGAACGCGTGCCGACGCGTATCTTTCCTCGTCATGATCCTCGTGACCTTTCCGTGGAACGCAACGATCGATGGATCGATAAGTTTGTTGCCGGAGGTTGCGCCAGGAAGATCGTGTTCGCCATTTTCCACGCTAATATCCAATCCATCGCTCGCTTAATTAGTAACCAGCTGCGCGCGCGACCCCGCCGCCATCACAGCGTACCCCTGACTTAGTTCCTCCGTCCCGTTTACGACCGCTGAACAGATGCCACGTGGTGTCTCCGTTCGCGACGCCTACGCTTCGCGATTTTCTTTGTCTCCGCGCGGAACAGGCCGCGAGAGGGTAGAAGAGGAGAAAGAAACGCGACGGGATCGATCGAGCGTCGTCGTTGTTGCTTTCCTCTTTCCTCCTGCCACTTTTTCTCTTCGAGACCGCTTCCTGCGCGCCGCTTGCTGGCCTTCGAGGTGGAAATATTTTCTCTGACCGAGGTCTATCGCGATTGAGTCATTTCTAAACGGGGCACCTCTTTGCCTCGTGAAAATCCAAGCGAGTCCGCGATCCGTCGCGCGACCAGGATCGTTCGGAACGGCGAATTCGTCGGGAGACGTAATTATCAACGAGGGCACGGGGCAGGGAACGACGTCGAACCTGAAATGCAGGCGTATCGGCGAAAAGAATCACGAAATCCGTGGCACGTGGCGCGGCCGGCCGCCGTGGGCCACCCTCGTCGGCCGATAAAATCGCGCGCAGGCGCGAAGGGGGTAATTTTTGCGGGCACCGCGACTAATCGCGAGGGATCGCCGATCGGCGGCGCACCGGGGCACGTGGCACGCACTCTCTTCTCTCTTTTGTTTTTGCAGACCTCCAGGCGACTCGGCACTAGGTTACTGGGTTCTCTTCTCGGGTTGCCTCCTTCCCCTTCGTCCTGCTGCCCCCACCACCACTACCCGGCCAACTCCCGGCTCTCTTTCCCTCGACCCTGACGCCGTGGACGCGGCCAACCGAGGTACCCCGGATATGCGAGATGCACCTTTGCCCGCGCTGACATAACGTATCGGGTTATTTCTCTCGGTCGAACCTGATCCCTGTGCAGCTTTCAGTCACCCTCACACGACCCACCCCGCCCCCCGGTTCGGCCGGACCACCCTTTTCCAACGCTGCAAACGTCCGTGGAAACGGGGTCCGAGGAAAATGGCGAATTCGAGATCATTCCCGAGCTTCACCTTGGTTACCGAGATGCCAAAAGATGGCTGACGAGTGTTACGATAGTATCGTACTCTTCATTGGCGGATGAAACTGTCAGCGTGAACCGATGTAGTAACGTAGGTTAATTATGTCAATTAGAGTTTTAATTAGAATCTATATTTTTAAAAGGTTCGTTTTATTACCTTGTTCTATTCGGATAGAATTCGTTGATAATAGAATAATAAAGATGGAAGACTGTGTACAGGCGTTTAAATTTCAGTGACATCCAGATTAGGTTAGCTCCTACTCATCCTGCTTCGACGGTAATTTGACTTTGTCCAACACATGGTTCCAACCGATACAATTTTTCTTCTGAATCAAAGAAATCTTAAACTCCCTCATCCCTAATCTTCCAAAACCCTGGACAATAAAGTGTGTACTTGCGCCCTTTACTTCGATCGGCCATTTTATTTACGAACGCACGGTAAGAAGCGGGACAACGGAGTACCATTCTAACAGGCAAAGTCGAGGCCCTGGCCTTGACTTCTGGCAAGAAACGATCGTTTTTCCCGATCTACGATTCAGGAACTGGCGTTTCCAGCGAATTTTCTTGCCGCGTGCTCACTCGCTGGACACAGCGGGAAGGAAAATCGAGCGGCCTTCGCGATTCGCGGTCGCAGTGGACGGAAGTGAACGCGAAGCTTCGAGTTTTCCACGAACGTTCTCGTTTCACGCTCCCTTCGCCTCCTCGCGTGCGCCCCGGGGAAGAAAAAGGTCGAGGAAGCGGCGGGGAGGCGTTATTTTTAACGGTCTCAGGTAGGGTGGAATTTTTCGCGATCCCGTTAGGGGACCGTGTCGGGGAAAAAAGACGAATCCGTGACCTCGAAGGGCGCAGCGAGGTGCACCGTAAACGCATAAATACAGAAGAGAAAAGGCCGAGGAAATTTGCAAAACGGCGCCAGAATTACGGTTCGCGACCTTGCGAGATGTCACGACTGTCAGCCAGGTCGTCGCATTTTTCCTTTCTTCCGGCAAGGAAAAATTACGCTTCCTGTCACGCGTCCTCTTCCCCCCCGCTGCATTCTGGGGAATATCGACTTTCGTCGCTTGGCATTCCGCAACGGAACCAGTTCTCCTCGTTTGACACCGGAACGAAGCGATAAAACCGAGGAAAGAATCGACGTGCAAACCAGGATGTCTTTTCTAAAGCCTGGATCCTCCTTGTTATTCCCATCGAGAGAGGCTTTCACGCTGCTTCCCAACGGTGACAAAGAAAGAGCGACGAAAAGGGAATTTAAAACACGAAGTCACCGCTGCTTTGCTCGCCTACCTGTAGCACTAACAGCGGGGAGCAATTAGGCGACTCGGGCACGCGATTCACGACGAAGAAATAGCCCGATTTGCAAGCCTCGGTCATGGGTGACCCGATGATCACTTGACAGCCTGTAGCCATTCGTCCATCCAGGGTAAGGAATCTATCGGGAAAATGTCCTTCGCGTCGGCCATCACGGTGGTCGAATTTGTCCACAACGTAATGACTTTACGGCAGCTTCGTTTCGCCATTTTTACGGTGCTTTGTGCCCCCCGTCCGCGCGGGGGGACGGCCGACAGGGTGGACTGGACGAGACTCGCCGCTCGTTGCCATAATCGAGTCCACGAAGTGCCTTTGTTGCGGAAGTTCCTCCGGCAATTTCGATAATCGTAAACGTGAAAATTGAACGTGGGCCGCGCTGATTAATTTAACGACGGTGTCGTAAACGGCCACGGCTCGCGTGTTGCAGCTTTTTGGCACAGTGTTCCTGGGACAATGCTTTTCATCGGGGCTCCACGGGCGGTGGATCCTCGGCCGGTTTATTGACACGTACAGTTCTTTGTCGAGGGGTCGGGTATCGGGGGTATTACTGCGAGGGTCGCGTAAAAACGGCTAACATCGCGTGGAAAATATGGCGACCATTTTTTCGCGCGTCTTTTTATTACGATTATATGTAAATAGAGTTTTACTACCCCGGAACTGGGCTGAAATCCTCTTTGTCTTTGGCAGATCACGGAACGCTCAATCGCTCAATAAAACGTCTAGGGCAATAAAAATTTACGAATCCGTGCGTAAACTCGGGGCCCATTGTTGCCAAGGTTCCCATCACTCCCGAAAACTCTGCGCGTTTCCCAGGAGGAAAAATCACGGGTGGAAATTAATTCTGGAAAAAAACGAGGTCCACTGGCAGAGGGAGAAAGGAAAGAAGGAAGCGGGAGAGGGTTTCGTAAAACGGGGCGGTCGTGAGAAAAGCGGAGAGACCCTCGAGACGCGGAAGCTGCGCGTGGATTACACGGATCACAGTTAGACGAGGGTTTCGAGGAAGCGCGTAGGAAGAAGCGTGAGCGTGCACAGGACCACGGAAAGGGAAGAAGAAAGAAAAGGCCGCAACTGCATCGCCACCACCCACCCGAGGGGCAGCCTGCTGGCGAGCTGACCTAACGGGACCACCGTAACCGCCCTTAGCGTCGAGGGTAGGGGATAAAAAAAATTCGGATGAAAAAAAAGGAGTCCAGGTTAGCCTCAACCCTTCCGCATACCAGTAGCGCGAAGCAGCCGTTTTAGAAAGTAGAGAGATCCTTACCCTAGCCATCGTCAACCCCTTCCTGCTTTTCCCTCGAGCGTCTTTCTTCTGCCAGATTTCGTGGCTTCCTCTCCCCTCCCGCGCCTTTCTTCCCTGTATTTCTTTCTATTTTTTCCCTCGTCTTCCTTCCACTTCTTGCGTGGAACGCCGGTCCTAACAGATCACGGGCTACTCTCCAGCTACGAACCGATTCCAGCTTCTTCGCCAGGTGCTTGGAAATTCGCCAGCTGTTTACCAGCGTTCCCGGTATCGACCGTCGTCCGACAGGATGCATTGTAAATAATTACGCCGAGCCGCGTTCGACGATTGATTAACGATAACCGGTTAAACCGAGGCAGAAATGAAATTAATCGAATTGTGTCGGTGATCGTTCCGAGCGAGCATGGCCGATTCGGAGTAACGGGGATCGTTTTTTCCCAGGGTAGGTACGGGAAGTCGCCGACTCGTTTTTGCGCCCAGGTAACGTGTATTATTCCCGCCGTGTTTTGCATAGCTCGAATTAACGCGCAGATTATCGGCCGATCTTTATCATCGGGCGCTCGTGCAAGAACGTTACACGACTCGTCGTCGAGGACGGATCTCGGTTCAAGTGACAGAAAAATTCGGATTATATATCGTGACAGAATTTCGGATGGCAGTGGGGTTAAAAAGGAAGGAACACTAAATTATAGAAAGGCAACGCTTTAATAATTGGCAACTCGATCGGTGTTAACTGTATATACAACGATTCCTTAGAGACTAACTCGTTTGAAGAAAGGAATTTGGCTAGCGACCGACACGTACACAATCATACATTAGTATCTAATCAATAGAAACATTTTTGAGATATCACGATTTATGTCTTTAGCCTTCCAACACTCCTCCTAATCGTGATATCTTACATTTTCATTAAACCCGAAGCTTCAGTGAACTCTATGTGCTCATTCGCAACGAGAGGTTTTGTTAGTACATCAGCTATCATTTGCTGTGTGCTCATGTATCGCAGTTTTATAATCGAAGATTTGATTACTTCTCGGATGAAATGGTATTTTACTTGAGGCTATGTGTTTGGTTGTGTTGTAGTTGACTTGCTCATTCGCCCACGCTTGGGCTGATTGGACATCATTACAGGTGTAGATGCAGATTTCTCGATCTACGATTTCGCGTAGCAAGCTTTTTAACGATTTTGCTTCTTTACATGCCTCTGCTGTGGCAATAGTGTGCGCCTCACTTGTCTGCCATCCCAAATTCTATCATATCGGATGGTATTTTTGGAGAAGGTGCAGTTTGGGAAAAAATTCGCGCACCTGTCAGAGAATCGTTGTTTATTGCGTCACCGCTTTGCGGAGCAAAGGCACGTAGCGAGAATGATCGTTCTCAAGATCGCTCGAAGGTCTCGTTGCGCGTCACTGTAACGTTGCATAAAGCAAAAACGCAGCGTGGAAGAAATCGACGACCTAGAGGCCGAGTGAAAAAACGACCTTACGGGAAAATGGCCTCCGTTGGTAATCGCCACGTCAACCCAAACAATATCTTTTCCCGATGTACGGGCATCGAATTCCTGCCCTGACGCGATAATCACGAATGGTACCGAGGGTTCGGAGTGGCTGTCGAGGGAAGGACGTCGATTCGACACCCAATCGCGTTCCCGTCGGCCCATTTACACCTGTTTCTCCCCTTTCGGCCAGCTATCTGCCCGATCGACGGCCAGGGTATTCGTGACACAGGTGCACTTAACTCGTGCACGTTCGTCACGAGGGAAAAAATGCCGCGGACCTTTATCCGTGCTTTTATCTTTCGCCGTTTCTTCCTTCGTTTTCCGGCGTTCGGGCTGGATGGAGCGGTGTCACGCGAGAGTGTGTATACACGCGCGTGTACGCGCCGCTCGTCCGTCTTTTCCCGGCGTCCTCTCCGTATCACTTTCGGTTTTAAGGAAGCCTCCCGCGGCGTCCGCGCAGGAATTCATGAAATCCGTGACGGCAC
>NW_016907911.1:319199-372813 GCF_001483705.2 Eufriesea mexicana | reverse complement strand
GTTATATCTGAAGATATCGCTATATTGCAAATAGTGAAATCCAGCTATTGCACCCTTTGCACCCTTCAGGCACCATTCGACAAAATTTCCAAGATTCATATTAATTAATATACTGAATTTGAGATAATATAACAATACGGGAGTTATAAAGTCATAACGTCAAGTTAGAGTTATATTATAGTTATAGTTATAGTTTTATTAGGTTATAAAGTCTATTGGAATTATGGGTTCTAATTGTAAAATAATTACTATATAATTATATTCTGTATTGAAGTCTTTTTTCTTTATTTTGTTTCTTTTAGTGCTTTTCATGAAAGGTTCACTGACTCCTTAGAGTGTGTAAAGAGGGTACATGATGTGGTTCGCCTAAGCGAAAATTCAATTCTTATCGAATGTTTACATAAACATTCGCTCTAGGAATTTATATTTTATAAACTATTTATTCATATCTAATATTCTAGATTGTTTATTGTCTACAAGTAAACTTATCTTTTCAACAAAATCAAACATAATTCTGCTGATTAATCATCGCCTGCTTTGGAGCAGAAAATTTTTGAATTTCTACTTACTTATAACGAAAACATGGCCAAATGCGAACGGGATGCAATTAGGGCCAGTAGTGCAATTAAAGGACCAGGTCGAGCTGCAATTGCATACCTTTCCTCTCTCCTTGTGTACAGTTAGAATACAGAAGATACACGTTCCTAAAAATAAAATAAACGAAATATAAATGTAAAAGATAATTATTTCTAAAGATTATTTCTAAATTATAAAGATTATTTCTAAAAGATAATTATTTCTGTAAAGAACGATAATTATTTCTTTTTACCTATAATTCAAATAGTAAATAGTCGAATGGAGAATGTAAACAAACGAGTCGAGAATTTAAATAACGAGGCTAAAGTATCTCTTTGAACAGGTCTAACACGAATCGCGAACCGGATGATCGGTAACCTAACCTGTCACGATATCGCTGCTGGAATGATCTGTAAATCAACGGGAAGCTTCATCGCGAGTCTGTCATTGCCGGTGGGCCCCGAGACCGTGCAGAAGAAGCTGCGATCCACATTCATCGATCGCACTTCGTTTACCGAGCACAAAGACCATTGATCCAGCAGGCGGCGATTGTTAATCGTCCGTGTCGTTTCGTCTAGACGCTTCCGACGCGATGAAACTCGCCTCGCACGCGAAACCTTCGATGAATGGACTGCGTATTTGGATCTGAATGAACCCGCTTTTAGCACCGATCGATACGATCGCGAAAGTGTCGAACGGAAAGTCACTTTTTCTCGCGATCTAGCCATGCCAGTCACAATGGCTACGCGAGTGGCAGCGTTAATCGCGCTTTTTGTCGCGCGATACCGCGTTTCACCGCCTGTCGCAATGCTCGAGGACGGCGTGAAAGAGAACCAACATCCCCTTTACCAGCCGTCATTCCGATAAATTCCCGGCGCCGATTCCTCTTCCAAGTTTCATCGACTAACCGGCGAACGAAGCGACTGAAATTAACCTGACGCGTAATGCGTCGATTAAAATTGCAAATTTCGATAATTGCGATCGATGGACACGGATCGATCTCGGTCCCCTGGCGCTCGATATCTCGTCGGAATGTCCGCGCGGCGCGATCGATTGCGCAAGCGCGCGAGCTCTCGCGAGTGAAAAATCCGCCGTGGTATGCAATCCGCGGCGGATTGCTTTCGATGCCAGGAAGAACAGAGACGGAAGGAGAAAATGAAAAGGAGAAACGACAGCGGGAAAGCGAGTGGACAGGTTGGATCGAAAATCGAGATCGAGGGAAAGGAGGAAAGGATGGAGCAAGGACGAGGATGTTCCCTTTTTTCCCTCCTATCCTCTAGTTTGCTCGCAGAGCAAGAAGTCCATCGCGGACCGATCACGGGCAGGATCGTTACTTACAGCGGGAGCGAAATAAATTCGTGTCCTTCCGCAACAGCAAAGGACATCGATGCCAATCTGACAGGTAAACAACTGCGGGCGAAAGGTCGTGGTAGAACAATATGGTAACCTCTCATTTCATCCTCGTCAGGCGGATACATCGAGAGGGCTCGATCTTCGACGAGATAATGAGCAACCGATCGGCCAGGCCCTTAGTCGAGGTGCGTTTCGAGGAAGCTGGAGGAGCATCTCCGTGCTGTCGCCGATTTGTAATGTGAAGAGGAACTCGAGTTCTCTCGGTTTACGCAAGGTTTACGAGCAACCCTTCGACGAAGCGCAGAGAATAGAGTCGTTAGCGGCTGTCAAACCGCGGAGATCTTGCATCATTTTACTTTTACCTGTCTCGTGTCTCCCTCAAGGGCCCACCTTTCTCCTCCAGTTCCTTTTCTCCGTCCTCTCTTTCACTTTTCCCGATCTTTCCCCCCTGTCGCCCTTCTCCACCCTCGCCTGTCCCCTTTTTTGTTCTTAGCCTTGTTCCATCGGCTACTTTCTTCGACCAGCCGCCTTTCCGGGCCTCGTTATCGACCGTATCGGATCTCCACCCGCGAAACAATCGACCACCGAACTGTTTTCTTGCACCTGTTCCCGCTACCGACCCTGACAAACCAGAGGAACACGCTCGTTCAGGGTTTCAACGTGTCATTTCTCCATTCCACCAATCCTCGTTACTCGACATTCTCCCATCTGCAGACTCATCCTCATCCTGACCTCTGAATTTCCAATTTTCACGGAAACACCAGTCCCCGTGTGGGACTTCAAACTCTCATACCTCGAAGCGATATTCGCGAATGGCGTTGGGAAATTTGCCTTGGATAAATAAAGCTCTCGAAAGGTAGAATTGCAGGAGTTTATACGTTTGCCTCGTTAGACGAAAAGCACGACTCGCGTCGAGATTCCACTCGGCCAGTCGACCCGCTCGCCGGTCCGCGACCGTTCGCTGGCAGCGAGCGCCGTTCCAGTCGCAAATGTCAACCGTGGCACGAGGGAAAACGCAGCCTGCGGGAAGGAAGAGGAAAAAAAGGGTAGAGGGGCCCGGGAAAGAGACGCGAGGCTACGTTCGAAGACGATTTTGCAAGGGTACCGGCGAGCCGCGGGGAAATTGGACGCGTCAAATGTCACATATCCGCGGCTCGATTAAATGTCGCCGGTGCTCGCGACCCGCCGGCACTCGATACGCCGCGTCCTTGTTGAAATTAAATTGGAGGGCCGCCATGGAAAAGATCGCTCGCGACGAAACGGAATTACGCAATTCACCGCAAGCCGCACCGGCAACCGTGTGTATCCCGTCGTCCAGGTCTGCGTATCGATGCAACGAAGATCGATTTCTCGTTACGCAATCGATCGCCCGCCAGGTGGGGAGGGCAGAAGAAAGTGGCGACCAGAGGTTCAGCAACTTTCTTGCGCGATCGGGACACTTGCCGCACTTCCTGTCCACCGCCGAGATCCCGATGCGTCGGGACGTGTCCGATGGACCTTTGATTAGCGCGCGAGCCACACGGAAACCGGAAGGGAAAGTCTCGCAGTGGAAATCCGTTCTTTAGCCTTCTCCCGTTTGCTACCAGACAATCACGAGGGAATTCTTTCGTCTCCTTCCCGCTGCCTTCGCTTCGATTCGTATTTCTCTTAAATAATTGCACAGTTTTCAATGTTTTCTGAAACAAATTCGACGTATGCATTATTAGGTGCTTAGGAATTCTTTCGTCTTCTTCCAGCTGCCTTCGCTTCGATTCGTATTTCTCTTAAATAATTGCACAGTTTTCAATGTTTTCTGAAACAAATTCGACGTATGCATTATTAGGTGCTTGAGAATTCTTTCGTCTTCGTCTAGCTGCCTTCGCTTCGATTCGTATTTCTCTTAAATAATTGCACAGTTTTCAATGTTTTCTGAAACAAATTCGACGTATGCATTATTAGGTGCTTGGGGAATTCTTTCGTTTTCGTCCAGCTGCCTTCGCTTCGATTCGTATTTCTCTTAAATAACAGCGCAGTTTTCAATGTTTA
This sequence comes from Eufriesea mexicana, assembly GCF_001483705.2. NCBI lineage: Eukaryota > Metazoa > Arthropoda > Insecta > Hymenoptera > Apidae > Eufriesea > Eufriesea mexicana. Next base: position 368,859 of record NW_016907911.1, on the reverse strand, counting down.
CTGAAACAAATTCGACGTATGCGTATATTAGGTTCTTAACCTTTCGAGTCGCAGAGGATTTTAATCCTTTGCGATAGGAAAATTTCAGCAGAGAAAATTTAGCGTTTCGCAGGTACCTTTCTGTACAGGATTTGAAGTCAATATATGGATATTAACCCTTTGCTCTCGACGATTTTTTGGCTAGAGAAGAATAAAAAATCAAAGATTCTCTACTAACAAAATGACGATACCTTTTTGAGCAATAAATAAAGAATTGTATAATAATAGAATTGTAGAATTATTTGATATGGATACCTCGCACACTGTTACATTAAATTAAGTTTGATATATTAATTAATATCGATCTTCCAAATTTTATGAAATGGTGACTGAAGATCACCTCTGGAGTGCAAAGGGTTAATCCTTTCAGTGCCTTTTACACTTGCGAAAAGTGCCAACGACGATATATCGTTGCTTATATTAAATTTATGTGAATATCGTTATCTTATAATAAATTTATGTAACGTTATAAACGGTCTAATTTGATTGCAAAAGAATTTAAAAAATTGTTTTCGGGTTTACTTTTTTGTTATATATTATATCTGTTATATTTTTGCTATATTTACTAAAGTATTCTAGAGATAGTAATTTTTTCCAAAATCTTTATCGACTGCTTCGTACAGTACTAACTTTCCCCTCTAAAATCAAATTTGATTTATAGTCAAATGATTTTTTCTTCTGACGAGATATATGTATAAACTTTTTTGCATAAATACGGAGGAAAAATTCTATTGGTTTGCTATAGCCATTGCAATTCAATAGAATTTGTAAATATCGTTACTTTATAATAAATTTATAAAACGTTATAAACGGTCTAATTTCATTGCAAAAGAATTTAAAAAATTGTTTTCGGGTTTACTTCTTTGTTATATATTATATCTGTTATATTTTTGCTATATTCACTAAAGTATTCTAGAGATAGTAATTTTTTTCCAAAATCTTTATCGACTGCTTCGTACAGTACTAACCTTCCCATTTAAAATCAATTTTGATTTATAGTCAAATGATTTTTTCTTTTGGCGAGATATACCGCTATGAAGTTACTCGAAAAATGCTAAAAATTATGGAGTGTGCTATCATTTTGTCATATACTATAGATGTGACATTCGAGTGTGAACTACCGGTGGTTAACCCTTTGCACTCGACGATTTTTGACTAGAGAAGAGTAAAAAATCAAAGATTTTCTATGAAAAAACTGACGATACTTTTTTGAGCAGTAAATAAAGAATTGTATAATGTTAGAATTGTAGAATTATTTAATTTCGATACTTGGCACCCTGTTACATTGCATTAAATTTGATATATTAATTAATATCGATCTTCCAAATTTTATGAAATGGCGACTGAGGGTCACCTCTCGAGTGCAAAGGATTAATCATTGCTTTGTACCTTCATTCACTGTTATTGGGACTGTTCGGTAGTTCCTCGAGCACTATTCGCCTCTCACAAGATACTAATAAGGAGGAATGGATTTAATCTGAACCCGAATTGCAGAGAATAAATTTTGATTAAATAGCGTACCGGAATACTTTTCCATATTATTTGTTCGGGTTAGTTTTGAAAGTAACACGAGACGAGTGAAAGGAAATTAAACTCGCGTACTGGAATATACAGCGGGATGTTTTCGGTCTCGTCGTACGAGGAAATTCATTGACGATACTTCACGAGACGCGTTCTTTTTACCATACTTAATGGTACATCGCATACTCGGCCCCAAAGTATTCCTTTTTCCCGTGTGCTTCGAGGCAGTATCGAAAACGTTACATTGTGCGTCCTCGGACACCAAAAAGGCGGGTCACTTTCCATACCGGCGTGCTTCGAAGTGTTAATCGAATTTTATGGAATCAGAGTCGAGTACCACCTTTCACTCGGATCAATTAGCCCCGTATTTCTCTGATCGCAAAGAAATTGCCCGTTAATCGAGTTCGCTCGAGAGAGGAGAGCGCGGCTCAGAGTCATCAACCTTCCACGGGTAGAAGGGTCGCGTTGCAGAAGACATTGTTCCATTGATCGATGGCGCAGGCAGCTCTGCAGATGCGCAAAAAGGCGGAAGGACGAGGACGGAATTACGCAAGCGACTGCACGCGAGATGACGAGCAGAGGAGGAAGCGGAATCCCTGTGTTACAGATTCCCTTCCGGTTGTGCAACTGGTTACACGCCTATTTCAGCCCTGCTGCACCCGCTGCCTCCACCAAGGGCCCGCAGTTCTCGTTTTTTAATAGATGGGCGAAAGGGAAGAAAGGGAAGGGAAAGGGAGGAGAAAAAACGGGAACGAAGGAACGGTGCAGCGGTTGCCTCGATGTCTGTCGACAAACGCCGACAGTTTTTCGGTCCCTCGAGTGTCCATGCACGAGCAGGAGGGAATACAAATGCAGGAAGTTACGCATCCTGTGCGATCGATCTATCGTTCCTGCTTCGGCCTTTATTCGACCGGTCCTGGACACTCGAGACGCGGATAGACGGAGAACCTTGATCTCGAGATACTCGGCTACGCTTTGCTCCTATTTTGCATCGCGAAATGGGACGCGATGAGTGCAAGGCAATTTCCAAGATGGCAACTCTTCCAAGATCATCTTTGACAACGAATTATTCGCCTTCCTTCCTGTACCTGTACTTGACTCGAAATCGATATCTCCATTGAATCGCGTACGATTCGCAACGTCAGAAGAAGACGTTGATCTTTCACCGAGGCGATCATTATAGAATACGTCGTGAGAGATAACGTTAATGAGGTGTGAGAGTGTTTACCAACGCTTTGTTAGCAAGCTGCGCGGTGTATATGGTGATTCTGTTAAATAAGAGAACGAGGAAGATCACTCCAGTTTCGTTGGACCGTGAGAATTCACGGCCGGGTGGAAAAAGGAGGAAACCACAGGGTATCCACGATGACGATGATTCGGGGCAGAAACGAGGCCGAGCCAGGCGGGAGGAGGTTTCTGGAAAAAGGGTTGCGCCTTCCTTCCGCCGGGTCGAACCGGTCTTTCTTTCGGAATTGATTAAAACTCGCGGCAGGATGAGGCGATAGTCGAGGTTGTATAAATACACCGGTGGAAAAGGCAGCAATTTCGCAGAGCAAATCGCTCTCGGAGAATCCGCGGATATGTCGATCGGATGGACCTTGCTGGCTTTATTAACACGGATTTAGATTTACGGAACCCGTGAGTTTGACGGAAGGGTTGCAATCATACCATGGTAACAGATTTAGTTAATTTATATTAAGACTGTTAATATAATTTACAGGTAACCCTCCTCTAACACGGTAGATAGGTTCCTAGAAAATGCCGTGTTGTATGAGACCCATAGCCAGTGCAAAAAGGCGAGTTACATTCCGAAAACTTATTAAAAACAAATTTTTCTTTAATTCTATATAAACAACTTAATTTTTATTAAAACTGTAAATGTATGCACAACACAAAGCAAAAGCAACAAAAATATTATTTTAATTTAACGCAACTTTAATTTAATAAATTTCTTGCTCAGTATAATCACTGCTCAGTATAATCAATCGAGAACGATGTTTTCGGTGGAATGATATCGCCTTCACTTTCAGAAATTTTTTCTTCATTTAAAGTTCTTGCATCTTCTTCCCTGTTAAAAAAATCTGTAATTTCACTGCTTGCTGGTTCTTACGATGGTAAGCCTCGCCGTGGCTGTAGAAGTACAGTGTTGTATAAAAGTTTTTGCAATTTTCTTATCTTGTTAGAGCGAAACCGTGTTTGTAGGAGGATTCCCGCAATTTATGAATCGCGTTATAGTATAACCGTGTTATAGGATGCCGTGTTGAAAGAAGGCTACCTGTATAATTGTTTTTAAATTAAACTAATCTTTAAAAAAAGACACGTGGTCTCCTTTACCTGTCAATTTGACAGGTGTCCTTAGAAACAGGTATACAGATAGCGTCCGTAAACCTAGTGTTAATAGATCCGCTGAAACTCCGCGCTTAGATCGCGCTTGTGCCGTCATCGAAGTCCCTCGACTTTCGTTTTCGGTTGCTTTTCGGTTACGAAAAAATTCTTCGAAATTTAATTTTCTTATCACGTTCGCTGACAGATGGAACGTAGATCTACGGCTAGATCTAGCAGCGTGGAGTACAGCGATGGAACTGGAATGTATCGAGTTCCTCGAATCCCAGGACTCAGTCGGAATAGCACCGCGCTAATCAAGGAGACCACGACCACTCTATTACAAACACAATTCCACGGTTTACGACCGGGGGAACAACTGGTCGGACACCCACGATCCGTGCAACCCGGTAGTTCCTCCGGAAACCCTGCAGTTTCGTCCATTAATCGCCCTATCGTGGATGCAACGCCGCGACAGACAATCCTTCCACTCCTGTGTCCCTTTCCCAGCCGAGTTTACACCGATAGGAAAGGAAATCCTGCGGTCAAGTGGTGAAAAGGGCCTAGGTACAAAGCGGATTATGTCGATTCTCGGTTAGAACACGGAAAGGCTTACGCCACCACTCGCGATGCTTCCCGAGGCGAAACCCTTTCCGTGTCCGTTTCGACACTCGAGAGGAGGGAATTACCTGGCCTACCTTTCGGCTGGTCGTAAACTTTTACTGCGTTTTCTGGTCAGTGCGGTTTTTTCGATCCGTTCACCGAAAGAAAGGTGAAAGGGTTGTTGTTGCACGGGCTGAAAGGGACGTTCGTGCCGCGGCTCGTTAAGGACACACGACGAAAGGGTTGCTAGGGAGGGTCGCCTAAAGCCGGTAAATGGCAGATTACCGTCGCCCCTTTGTGATCATGGGCCCCCTGACAGACATTTTATGGTCCTCCACGGCGAATCTCTTTGCCGGAGTGGTCTCTAAATTTCCTTTTCCTCGATCCTCTTTTCTCTGCATTTCGGTCTATTCCCGTTGATTCTAATGGTAAGCTTGGCAGGATTTATTTGTTTTCCTTTGGCAGCCATCGACTGCCAGTTATTATTCGGAGAGAATCGATGGCGTGGTGTGATCGAGGTAGCGTGGGGAGGAACAAGTGTGGAGTTCAATGTTACGTGCTACCTTTGGCAGGCCGATGAGTACCTGTAGGTAACACCTGGCGTTTCTTAGAAGCGGAGCAGGCGCCATCGTCGATGACTGTCCCGAAGCTCGTGAAGGTTATGCTAGGTAGATTGGAACCAGTTACCGGCTATGGAATGGAACGGTTGCACGAGGACGAGTTCTGTCTTGGCTTCTCGACGAGGATCCCATTACCGACATAATTGTAACGCTTCTTTAAACCTAATTACTTCTCTCTGTTGCTAATTTCGAGAACATTCTATTCACGGGGAAAGAAAAATCGCATAATCTTAAAGTCAAACGACAAGGAATGCTAGAAAACGTAAAATAATTAAAATTCTTTTCGCGCAATTTAGAAAAATAAAAATATTTGGCCGAATTAATTAAAAGACGTAAATTTGGAAGAAATTGATTATCATTGCTGATATTTAATTATTCTCGAGCGAAACATACCCGTGACAAGGCAACCAGGTGCCCGGTACTGTAAGCAGTATGGCATACTTCATGGCGCTTGCACTTTCAACGCGATCGGAATTACCAGAGAAAGTGCGTACGTCATTGAACGTTTCTCTATCAAACTTTATTGCTCGTTTCCGGAAATAAAATTCCAAATTAACCCCAGAAAATTCCTCAGCGAGGAAGCGATGCAGTTGGATGAAAATTCGTTCGCTGTTATTCACATGCTTTTATTAACAAATGCGAGGGAGACAATAAATAATCGTGTCGCGCGTGTAATAAATAAGAATCAACAACGTCCTGGCGTACGCCGAAGAAGGCAGACCGTGCTCGAGATCGGCTCGAGATTCGCCCTCTTCGACTCATCGATCGAGCCAGGCGCTCTCCTCTCTGTCCCGTCGAGTTCCTACCGATTCGATTACCCTCCAACGCATAAACGTGTCGCTGAACAGCAGAGCAAGTTCCGTTCCTTCGTCGTGTCCGCGATCGACGAGCAATTTCCTATACATCGAGAACTCGATAAACGAACCGATCGTTCGCGCGACGAAGTTACGGAACTGCTTCTCCGCTCTGAATGGCAGAATGATCGACAGTCTTCGGCCGATCGATCGCGTGGCTCTAGCCAATCGTCGACCGACGATCGTCCGATGTGGGTTCAGGGTTATTTGGCGTGCGTCTCTTTGGTCTCTCGATCGTACCGATCGATCCGTCGTTAAGAAGATGAGTTAATCGGGGAATGAATCGTGGCGTCGGTGGCAATCCACGCGTATCCGTAATCGCGGTCTAGTAGTTCGACGAGCTGCCTGGATTGGCCGACGACGAGGACGACGAGGAAGACGACGAGGGGCTGTACGAGCCCGAGTTGCTGCCTGGCGAGTAGTAAGAGTAAGCGAGATTCTGGGCTTCCACGCCGTTGGTCGGCGTCCAGACGCGGGAGTACGGTCCGTTTCCGTCCCACGAGTTGATCTGTTCGTAGGTGGTCGTGGTCGTGGACATAGGTGGAACTCCGTATGCCGGTGTAGCCGGTTCCATCGACATTCCTGCAACAGGAAGTTTCACCGTTTTCACTTTTTCTCCCAGCTGGAAAAATTGCTCGACGCGCTCCTACGCGATTTCGTTAGGTCGTTAAACACCGATTTGTTATAGCCGCGATATACGTACCCATCGGCATCATCATCCCACCCTTCTTGAAGAACTGCACAGCGATGAATCCGACGACCAGGAGGATCGCGAGTTTCGAGAGCACCAGAGCCTTGAGGGCCTTCAATCCGACGATGGCCACGAGGATAGGCATCAGAGCCTTCATTTTCAGCTTCAACAACAAGAGGAACGGCAACAGCAACTTCTTCTTCAGGATTCCTCTAGCTTGACTGGTAGCGACGTCGTTTCCCTTGAACTCCACGTCCAAATCGGCCAAACTCCTGCTGGGCCTGTACTTGAGACCGGCGTCCACGAATGGCAGGTCGATGCCGTAGTCGAAGCTCTTCAGGTACTTGAAGGTCCTCGCTACGATGGCCTCGTCGACCGTATCCAAGGATCTGGCTTCCGTACTGGTCCCAAGCTTCTCGTCCAAGTACCCGAGCACCTCGTGCTTCAAACAAGACGTCCAAGACTCTGCGGCGATGCACTCGTTGAGAGTCTTGGAGAGGAAGTCCTGATTAGCCGTGCAGCTTGCTGCCATCAGCGCGACAACTGCTACGATCGTTCTCATCCTGTCTTCGTTCCTCTGTCTATCGAGTAAACAATCCTGGATCCTCTGCGCTGGGTCTTCTACACTGTACTTTTCTCGAACGAAACGCGAAACGATCGATCCTCCACCCGTGCGTGTGCGAGCGAGCGATCGCCGATCGAACTGCGACTGACGGAGGAGTGGCCCGCCCCTTTTATTTAATTTGCCCCCCGCGAATCTATGTTATTCGGTCGCGCATGCCGGGAATCGACGATCGAAGGAAAATTATTCAAATTTCACTGGCACATAGAGCGGCTTCTCCTCTACACCCTCTGCCTCCTCGCTACTTAGCTACGTGCGTGCACGCGTCCCGACGCGTTTACGAGCGCGTACGTATGTAGCCTCGCGTACCGCGTACACCATGGCATGCGCGACGCCGAGCCGCACGGGAAACGGAACTTGTCCCGCGTTCCCCGGCCGATTCTCAACTTGGCCGTCGTTTCTAACGTCCCACCGACGCACACGCGATCCCCTATGCCTTCTATGATCCTAGACGAGCACGTTTTCGGCCTATGCCTAACCGTTCTCGTTGTACGTCGACGGGTGGCCGGCGAACGGGAACACGAGTCTACAGCCACGATTTTTGGCCGTTTCACGCGGTCATATATGGATCGCTGGAATGCTCCGATGGGTATTAATGGGTCGAGCTGGATCGAGTCACTGGTATCTAGGTTTTATCAATGATCTTGCTGTTTTCCGCATTTCCTAGTGACGGCAGTGATAGTTTGGTGTTTCATAGGGACAACAGGGTGACTTGGCATGATCTAGGTATTGCTTTCATAGGATACTTTGAGGAATTTTTAAACGTGAATCTGTCACGCAGAATTCCAAGTCTTTAAATGTATAGATTTATCGATAATTATTTACTATAATTCGTTGATTGAAATATACACGTTTCTGTATTTATTGGTCACACTGTACGCCATTCATAACAAGAGCACGATAGTAATCTCGTTTAACAATTACACTTAGCGCAGTCCTTATATCAAAGATAATTCCAGGATTAAATTTAGAATAAATTTTTTTGAATAAGTATGGTGTCCATACTTCTCACATTTTGCATTAAATTATTTAATTAAATAGTATTAGTGGACTAATTTAAATAATTAGCACAGTCCTTATATCAAAGGCAATCCCCAGGATTAAATTTTGAATTAATTGTTTTAAGTATGCATAGTTTCTATGTTTCCTAAATTTCTGTATTTTGCATCGAATTATTTAATTAGACATTATATATCGGAAGTATGGTTACGTATCGATCACAACGACGATCTAATCTCGTTCTCACAAAAATGGGGGCCAAAGTTCCTATATCCAAATTAAAGAAAGGTATAAAATTCACAATTTTAGGTCACAACGACGATCTCATCTCGCTATTGCAAACATAAGGGAAGAAGTTCCTATATCCAAAACAAATAAAGAAATAAAATTCACAATTCTTGTATTTCCTATGTTCCCCAGGCAATCTAATCTCGTTCTCATACAAACGAGTGACAAGGTTCCCACATCCAAATTAAATAAAATAATAAAATTCACAATTCTCTCTATTTTAGGTCACAACGACGATCTGATCTCGCCCTTACAACCATACCCTTACAAACATAAGGGATAAAATAAATAAAAGAATAAAATCCACAATTCTCTTTATTTCCCAAATTCTTCCATTTTCTATATTCCCAGTTTTGCATAGCCACACATTGCAAAGCACAGATTATTTACAGTGCAACCGAAAAATCGAAACCCGTTAGTCCACGTATATCCTGCAAAGCAAATCTCGCTGAATTTGCCTCGCTTGTCTCCTGCAAGTTGACAACGATTACGCGATCCCGACCCTATAAGAGCGAGGAAGGAAGTCGGGAATAAAACGAGATTTCGGGCAAAGTGGTGTTTAAAATGCGCAAAGTGTCCGGGAAGAAAAAGGAAAGCGCAGAGTGCAGGAAGGTCGCCGGATTTCCATTTCGCAGGACTGTACGGCCGGGATGGAACGGCGGTTTGCAGGCCACGCGAGGTAGCCGTGTCTGATCATTATCGGGCATAATCTCCTTGCCGAACCGGCCTACGCTCGGTCTAGAACTAGACCTCGCTCCGGGACAATTTCGCGTGACGTTTTTATAATTAATCGCCACGGAGGACAGATCGCGTCAATTAGGGTGAGGAAGGCGTGACGTTAAGCGGTGCCATTTATCCCGTTAAGCTGCGGGGTAACTCGGATCGTTAATGACTCGAGCACGTTATCGCGGGACGATGAACGTGGTGGTTTGAAACGGTCTCACGCTGCACGTCGAACGAGCATCTGTCCTGGTCGGGTGTTACACGAGACCTCGGGTCCCTTTAACAACGTTCCCTGATAGGCAGTTCTCTGAATGGGGGCCTATCAGTGAATGAACGAGCGCCCATTCATGTCCTGTCGCCCTCGTAATTGAACGATCATTAGGATGATGATAGTAATAACGCGTTTTTATTGCACGCAGGCTGCGTTACGCGCAGCAGATAAAGACGTAATTGTCGTGCAACCGCGGGCTCTAGGACTGCCGCTTATTATAACGTTAATCCGGATTATCACCTGCTGCAGATTATCTCGCAGATTATGATCGCGAGCTTTCTTTTCTTCGCGAATACTCTGCAATTACATCGACACGAGGCCCGACCGGTTAACTCCGATCTTAGGATCTTTGCACCCTTATAAATAATATCCTCAACGAGCTTCCGTCCTGCTATTTCGCATTACCAGAGCGCGCTTCTGACACGTACGCGGCGAACGCCATTAAGTCATCATCGTCGTGTACGCAGGGAGGAAGTCAGTCAGGTGGAGTAAATTGCAAGAATAATTTATTAAATAAAGAGTACAGAGGAGAGGTGGAAGACAGGTATTTTACAAAAGTCGCGGTAGTGAACGGGAATGGCGGGCGAGCGGTTTACGACTGCGCGTGCGCGGAATACGCGAGGTTCTGCGCGAACACCGACGAGGGCTGCGCGTCGTCCTGGAAGGACCTGTACTGAGCCTGGTACTCCCATGGCCCGTGAGCGGACAGCGATGCTCCGTGGCTGTCAGCGGCTATCTTCTTGCACAGCTGGAAGATGGCCATGCCGACGGCGACGATGAAACTGAAGAACGAGAGCTGAAGAGCGTTCCAGGCTTTCAGACCGAGGACACCAATAGCCAGAGGGATGAGCGTCATAGCTTTGAGCAGGACAAAGACCAGGATGGGGATGACGACCTTCTTGAGCTTGGACTTGCGAGCCTCTTCAACGGCACGACCTTGACCGAACTTCACGTCGAAGGTGAGCTGATCGTCGTCGATGTTCCTGGCGCTCACCTTCACCGACGACTCCATTGGCAGCTTGAAGGTCACGTCGTGAGAGGACAGGTAGGTCTGCACGTTCTCCAGGAAGGAGCCTTCGCTGCGGCCGGAGACTTCCTCCACGGGGTACGAGTTGCGAGTCACCTCCACGGTTTCAGAGACCTGCGACGGACAAAGGGAAAGTGACAGGGACGTTTGAAGATTTCGAGATGGGGTCGAAACGCGACTTAATTTTCGCTCTCTAAAACTTTCAAACCATAACTGCGACTGTACACTGGTGGTGGTAACTGGTCGCTGTCGAGGTGGTAAAAGTGAAGCGAAAATGGAACGACTTGGCTTGCATAACCGGGCTCGAACGAGTTAGCCGACACTTGCCTTGAAGCTGTCTTTGCGGAAGATCTGGTCGAGAAGGTTCAGGACCTTGAATTTCATGCAGGAAACCTCGTCGTTCTTCTGCGCGCACTCGATCTTCGTCTGGTCCACCATCTGGTCCATGCTGCTACCCTTCCAGAGGTCGTTCTTGGCGGGCTGAGCGGCGGCCAGGGCCAACAGGGAGCACAATACGAACAGCTTCATGGTTCTTCTGACGCGGAGACCGGGACTCGTGATACCCTGAAGAAGGTTCGAGGACTGTCGCTGGGAACAACGATTGTAAGACGACTGATGCCAATGGGTTGGGCATCAGGCTATTTATACCGAGCCCCCGTCGTCGAATAGTCCGACGTTCGTCGCGTAGCGGAGCACCCGGCACACACGACGCCCCCACTTCCATCCGGCCACGAATTTTCTTTTCGTTCAGTATGGTGTTCGATTATCGAGGCCTCGCGTGGTTCGTGACGGGAATACGGGAATATGAAGGATCAGCAAAGCCGAAAGAAAGCTCCACCGACATGTCGGCCGACAGGGTCGCGTGCTTCGCGAAACTCACGAGATTACGCTTCGATAACGATGCACGTAAAATCGTTTGCTCTTGGGATCAATTTCTCTACATTTTTTCTACATTTTTCTACAAGTGTTCCGTCAAATGGTCATTCTTCATTGGGAAATATTTTTATTTACAGTTTGACGATTAATAAATTACGTCGAATATTTTTCTAACAAGTATTCGCGATGATACTGTGTTAAATGCGTTAATCATAATAGGGCTAGTAGACTCGATATCGGTGTACGCTAGAGGATTCGGGATCGCTTGACATTCATACCAAAGTAGTCAAAATATCTATCATTTCATTAACCTCGATCATGTATCGATATGAGAATCACCTCACGCAATAAAACGGGCGAACTTTCGAATATTTGGCCTGCTATCATACAGCATCGTTTCAGGTAGCAAAGCGGAAGTGGCGTGCGCACGCCAGTAAGAGCAGAAGTCCCTTCATCCTTGGCACCAATGGCACCGTAACATTGGCATTGAATCGATCGCTCATTCACGCCACGAACTCGACACTTTCCACACGTCTGCTTCGTTAAACCGCCGCGTTCCCCACCCCTTTTAAATACCCGCGAATATTTTTCAGCGAATTAAACAACCCCCAACGTTGCTGTTACATCCAATCAAGAATCCCAAATTTTAGCAAATAGCATCCGAAATTTTACACGATTCTTTAACAGAGCTTCCAATTTTGATCGTAACTCGTAGCTTGTAAAATAAATTCTTACTTCAGGGATGATGGAAAGGGAGAGTAATTGCTCGAGGAATATTTATAGACAGTGCTTTCTATTTTATTTATTTCGCGAGACTTGTTTCGTCAAGAAAGAAAAATATTTCCTTCGTTTCTAAATATCGGTTCGAAAGGGTTCACAGGTTTCATCCTCCGATGGACCCAGTGGAACCACGTGCGTTAGTAGATCCTAAACGAGAATCCTCTAGTCGCATCAGAAATGCGCGTTGCGTGCGAGTTTCTCGTGCGAGAATGCGCGTGGGGTTGCGAGGAGACACTTTTGTCCGCTTTGCCCGACTTCCTGCTGCTCCTAACAATGAAGCGGTAATTGGAATTTTGGGTCGAGTTTGCATAAGCATTCAGGACGAACTAGCGCCGATCGATGTCACCTTTTCGACTCTGTTCGGCCAGTCCAATTTTCCCCTCGCGAGTTTCCACGCTCTCGTCCTGCATTTCCCTTGTTCGCGTTCCCCTTTGGCCTTTCGTCGGCCGTGCTTCCGTGACCACGCGAACCTTCAATCGACGTGAGAACGAATACGGGTCCCCGTTCATAAAACTCGGTGAATCATGGGAGGTATCGGAACCCCGACTACGAAGACTACGAACCCCGACGATGTAGCTTCGCGAATCGACGGAGCAAAAGACAGTGTGAACTTTTACTGTTCCACAAACGGCTTGAAACGACGCAGTGGTATCCGATCGACCCAATTACACCCACGACGCTGGATTTCCAGCGGATTTGCCTACAACGAACGCTGAATCCCCAAGTAACCCTTTCCACTTTCTCCATCTTTAAATACCCGCTTACGTCCGAGCCATTCCCGTCGCGTAGGCAAATAATAAAAAGGAAAGTAAATCATCGAGCAGCTCGTTTCATTCCCCGAAGATCGGGTCGAGAGTGACAGACATCAGACACAATTTCGATGAGACCATGTAAGAAATTTTATTTATAAATAAGTCAGTGTCGTGTGCGAATAAATAATAAATAAAACGATCTAGGGGATGGGCGCAGCTCGAGTTCCAGCTTCAGCTTATTTCCTGTAAGCTCTGTAGGGTCCATGGGGCGACGTGTCCCAGTGGGGTGGGTGCTCCACGGGTGGGTGTCCGTAGTGGACCACCTCGTAGGCGACCTTGGGTTTCGTGAACTTGAAGATCATCATGGCTCCGCTGAGCACCAGCGAAAGGAGTCCCAGTGTCAGAGCTTTCCACGTTTTCAGCGCGATCAGGGCAAGAGCGAGCGGTACCAGGGCTGTGGCCTTGAACTTGAGACCCAGGAGGAACGGGATCATCACTTTCTTCACGAATCCACGGCCTGTTGTCCATGTCATTTAAACAAATATATATATCGAGTTATAATTCCGATCGAGTTGTTTCGATTACGTTTATTCTTGAAAGCAATTTTCTTACCTTGACCGTTCGAGGAGTCAGACAGGGGAACAGTCAAGCTCGTGGGCATGCTGTCCACCAAGGATCTCGGTACGATATCGGATCCAGCGATGGCTTCCGGTAGTTTAGCCTCCAACTGGTGACTCGACAGGTACGCGTCCAGTTTCTCCAACATCAAGGACCTCAGCAGTTCTCTCCTAGCTGGGTCCACGGAGTCGTACTGCGCGGGGTAGTACTCCTCGCTGCTGTCTTCGGGCAAGTCTCTGGACTTCACGATCGCCAAGTCGTCCGTGATGGCCAGCTTGTCCTGCTTCACAGCGTGACTCAGGTACGCCAGGACTTTGGGTTTCACGCACGACAACATGGACTCGTTGTCTATGCATCTGCAAGATGAAACCGATATAATTAATTTCGCACCGAATTCCAATTGGAATTTCAATTTCCAACTTCCAATCTTCCACTGATGCCCACTCTCACCTGTAATAAATGTTTCGAAGGGCGTCAGTCGTGGTCTCGGTCCTCTCCGCGGCGGCGAGGGCGGCCAGAAGGGCGACAGACGAGACGATCGTTGTGAACTTCATGACGGTACCCACCGATTTGCCAAGCTAAACACCGAATGCCGGCTCGAACGAAGACAACGCGGTTTTATAGCCGATGGAAGCCACGTACGACCGATGAATTTTGATCAGGGACGTGTGGCCGGCTGAAAGGAAAGAAGAAAGCCTCATTATCTAGGGTGCCGATGTTTTCACGGCTCCGCGCTCTGTCCCTGCGAGACGATTTTGGTTTCGGCATCCACCGTTTCCGGTCGTTCCGGGTCCCGTGCCTGGCCTGTGGAACCGCGTTCGCGAGGTTTCTCGACAGGTGACGTTCGCGAAACGTCACGCGGATTCGGATTTCGCTGATTCTCCGTGACGACGTTTCGAAAACCAGGCAGGTGGTTCGTCCAAGCGGTGGAAAACTAACGACCACGAAGTGAAATTGCACGAGCGACGATCGTGAGAGGAGAATAGATGAAAGTAAAAACGGCTTATGAACGGGGAATAATGAGAACCGATGGAAACTGGATAGAAAGTGATTTTATATGGGGATACGAATTGCGCTTGCGCAAGATTCGAATGAATGGACGATGCAGTGTTTGTTTTCTTGAATAACCTATGAATCGGGAACGTGAGTCTTCCTCACATGTTACTATCACACCACTTCGACTCTATGCAGCGTAACCGATAATTCAGCCATTTGCTGCACGAATCGATTAATTCCACTTTTTGAAAAATCTTAAATTCAAGTGCCAAAGTGTCAGTTGGTATAGTTGTAAGTTTTTATATTTAAGATTTTTCCAAAAGCGGAGTTAATAGATTTGTGCAGTGAACGGAACAATTATGACAGGAATTGGAGTAATCAAATTTTCATATGAAATTTTTGATAATTATTGAACGTTTGTTTTTGACGGTGATTAAGTACGACGCTATACTGGTTGGTCTTTTCACATAATTTATTACGAACAAAACAACGATACACGTTAGAACTTCGAGGTAGTGTTCGAAGTATCGGTTGATCTTTGTACAGTACATAACTTATGATCTAGACATAATCGACTTGTTAAAGCGCATAATAAATAATAACTGGGTATGGCACCCGAGAACGTGACGATTAATAATCGTATGGAAAAATAAATAGTTCCTGGTATCTAATATTAGGACTTTCATTTTCGTAGGTATTCGTAGAAATAAAATATCGACGTACAGTTGCGTTAAATTATTTATAAATTACAGTATAAGTTACCACTCGTGTATGCACACCGTTACCATGCTATATGTAACGTCACGGAGAAAGCAAGTGGTCTCTTAATAATACAAAACACACATCAGAGAAGATCCGATATAGTCGGAATAGCCGACGATATTGAAATTAACCTAAATCATCAAATGTCGTATGCATAATCCCGTGCATGAGTTGCATTTCCCCTGCTTTTCCGACAAAGTGTCAAAATATTTCACAATATTTGACGTTTCGTCGGAAAAGATCACCCAAGGCTGGACAAACGCAGCAATTCCTCGACAAAATGGCCTATTTACATCTCTAAATAGAACGTACCACGTTACATCGATCAGAAAGCTCTTTCGTTCTCGTTCAATTTAACATTCAGCCCATCGCAAATTCCGCGCGACGTCGGCACAAGTATAAGCGCTACTTTTCAAGGAACAATCGGAGCACTTGTAACATACCGGAAAGAGTATGCTTATTATCGCACAGTGCTTCAATAAAATCGGGTACGAAATCATCTGACATCCTTCCAGCGAAGGAATCGAGCCATAAACTCGTTGCGAACAGATAACCTGCATTCGTGGCCGCCTAAACGGCGCCTAGCGGAACAGACCAGTGTAACTCGTATCGGAGACTTCGATGCGTGGCGCGGCGTGTGCCCGGAGACTTCGATGCGCGGAGCAGCGTATGCCGGAGACTTGAACGCGTGGTCGGCGCGCATGCGTCCCGCGACGATGCTTCTTCAAATCCTCGAGAAAAATCCGCGCCCGGTTTATTCGGTATTTATGTGACAAGGATACGTTCTCAGACAGTCACCACCATCTTGACCCAATCTGGCAGCGTTCAGGTATCTGTGGAACTTGTGGCTGGACGAGCTTTCGGTCCCGGTCCGCTTCAACTCTTGCGGGTCTCTGAAAGAGCGAAAGAAAAATGAAAGATCGAGCTGCTAATGCACTCTTGACACCGTTCCCTTGACCATGATTGCGTCCAGTAGACACTCGTGATACTTTCGCCATTTAGCGACTCTGGCTGCGCTAACAAGGTGATCTCTCTTTAACAAACGGAAGACTATCCAGTTCTCAACGAGATCGAGTTACTTCCAGCTGGAACTAATGATCCCGGATTTTCGATTCGAGGGGCCAGCTTTATCGCTGTTCCCCCGAAGAACGCGGAAAGAAAAGAACGCAGGAAGAAAATGACTGAGGTTCATGTGGAACGTGATTCAACGTTCCGATTCGGAGCGATGGCCACCTTTCTCTTCGTGATCGACGCCCGAGGTGATCGAATTCGAACGTGGCGCACAGGTGAATGTATAATTAACGGAACGACGATCGAATTCTTGCGTAATTTATGCAGCGACTGGTGCTAACCGCGGTCCGCTACCCCGCGACCTTGAACGCAATTTTTCGCGTTTGATAGTCGAAACGAGATAACCACGTCCCAGTTTCCACGCTTTCCAACGCGTCTGCCGCGTTAAACCAACTTCCTCTCGGCGGTAATAACCGTATTCGCCGTGCATTTATTTTCAAGAGCAACGCGAGGGATCGGTTAATTGTACGCCTGGTATTCCCCTGCTTACCTGGACAGTTCGTTCGAAACGAGATTACTGTGCGGAGTGTACACAGCCGGATTCTTGTACATGCTGCAGACCAGCCTCTCTCTGCAGGATTCCTCTGCGAATCTCAGCTGCTTGAATATGTCCTCCAGCCTGTTCATTATCGGCCCGTAATATTCGTCGTCGTACCCCTGACGTTGCACCGTCATAGTAGGCTTCGAGTCCAGCTGACTGCTCTTCGCAGAGACCTGTCTCACATTTTGTTGCCCGAACGCTGTCTGATGAGAGGCCTTCACGTTCGTCGCGATGGGCAACATCGTCGGTGGCAGATTCGCGGGATTGACAGGAACGTTGACGATCGAGGGTGTAGCAGACTGCAGTACTCGACGATTGTTCTCGGCGTAAGCGGAGTAGGCTAAATTATGCGCCGCCATCGACGGTCGTTTTTCTAGATACGGAGACGCTATTGGCTGAGCATTTGGCGCGTACTGCGGAACACCAAACGCTCCGGAGTAAGTGGGTGCTGGGAAAGGCGCTGGATACACTCCAGCTGGTCGAGCTGGGACCGTGCCAGCGCCAATGGGCTCTGGCTGAACGTCGTAAGGCTCCTCGTAGGGTTCAATGCCCCATTCCTTCAATTCCTCGATGTCTTTTCGATACTGTATGTGAGGATGAGCGTAATCGTAGCCGTCGAAATCTTCTTCGTTGTGATGGTGATGGTGATTGTAATAGGTTGGCACCGGTACCGGAACCGGGACGTGATGATGGTGATGCGCTATCTGAAATGCAAATGGAGTATTAATAACAGTGCTCGTCTATGGGCATTCGAGAGCCTCCGAGTAGCAGTAACGATTACTTGGTGATGATGATGGTGGTACTTGGTGCTGTGCGCGGAGTAATAGCTGGAGCAGAGCTTGAAGACGTGCGCGAATGCCGGTATGAAGAAAAGCAGCAGCTTCAGGAACAGCTTCTTCGCGGCACCCACGCCGAACAGGAATGGTATGACGAACATGAACTTCAGCTTGATCAGCTTGATGATGAGCAGAAGGGCTAGGAAGCTCGTCATCAATTTGTTCTGTATAAATTTCCCTGAAACAGCAATGACATCGATTAGCCTGTCAAATTAGAACGTCGAGTTTCTATTATCGCGTGTCGAGTGGGTATCGTACTAATTTTCTTGAAGATCCTTCCTTGGCTCTCCATCTCGCGCTGGCCGAAGTCCACTCTAACCAGGGCGCCATTCTCGTCCACCTCGCGCGGGCTTATCTTGATCGTGGCTCCCTCGAAGAAAAAATCGGGTAACTGGACCTGATAGTCCCTGGTGGCGAGAAACTTCGCCGCCTTCTTCCTCAACGCGTTAGTCACTTCCTCCAAAGGTGACTGTTCCTCCTCGAACTCTCGACCTCCTTCCTCCCCCTTCCCCCCTTCACTTTCCTCTTCGTCGCAGCCATCTTTCCCGAAACCATCCACCAGATTCTCGTCCATGGAATCGTCCTGATCACCCTTCCTGCGGCACGAGCCGTAATCCAAACTGTTCCTCGTCATGGTCAGACCGTCGAACACGGTGATGTTGCCCTGATCAACGAAAACATTGTCCAGATAGGTGTAAGCGTTCTTCTGGATACAGGAGAACGTCACCGATCGATCACAGTCTGTCAGCAGTCCTCTCCACAGCTCGTTTCCGGTCTCGTTCGCAGACAGGCCATCGAATTTGAAGATCTTCGCGTACGTCTTCAGGTTCTCGAGGCTGAAGAACTGGCCCGATGAACTCGCGCGCGCCAGGCAGAAACACACGAGCGCAATCGCGTATCTAAGATGCATTCTCGGGGACCAGATTCGTGACAGCGGCTACTCGTTGCGACAGACCCGATGGAACTTCACTCGCGCCTCGTGGAATAGAACAGGAAACGCGATCCGGTTGGCGAACCGGCAGTTAGTCCAAGCTCGTTAAGTAGACCAGGTGGCACAGCGACGATTAATGCACTTTTGATTTCGTCAAACCGACATCACCCTATCCACGTGCACCTTTTAACACTTCCGCTGCCCCCACCAGCAGCCTCGACCTGGATATCAACCTCAATGAATCTCACACCTCTCCCGAACGCTCTAACGATCAGCGATTGGACAATCTCGATCCTTCAGCACCGCTCAATACCGTCGCATCGCTGACGACCCGTCTACCCGTACGACATGTCCGTGTCACCTGGCCGGCATGTCACGTCGTCCTCGTCCTGGTCCGGCTTCTCTGTCCTCTCCGTACCCTCTCGACGCGTTCCGTTCGATCTCCCGCTCAAAACTAACCACAAGCTTCTCGGTTCTCGGTTACAATTCACCTGAGCGTCAAGTGTGTCAAAGGCCCTCCTACTCCGTCCGCGGCCGCTCCGTGGAAGGTCATTATCGTCTCCTCTCCGACTGCAACCGGCCACGCGTCCAGCTACACGCGCGCGCGTCTTCCAAGGCGTCCGAGCTGATTTTCGACTTCGTATGCACCACCAGAGGAAGATTCTTGGCTGAGTTCGCGGTGAAAGCGGCCGGTAATGCTTGCTAAATTTGTCAACCGTTTCGCGTTGCTCTTCAGTCGCTTTGAGCAGTAAACAGGGCGTTCTGCTAGTCACTGTGACACGGTCACGTGCTAAGTTGCGGGTTCTCGTGGAAATCGGAAGCCATGCGAACCACTGAGAGCTTCCTCATTCAATTTGTAGTTTCTTTGACAGCATCTTGCCAAGCTTGCTATCTATTTATACTTCAACTTTGTATACTCGCTCGTGCATCCATTGCCACGATTAGATACAAGCTCGGCTACACTCTGTGGACCCAGTGATCCATCTTGGACTCGTCTCGCTTGTTATTCCTCGCTGAAAGAGCACAGGTCGCCAATTGACACTTGGTTGCACGTTTGACGCATTACACCGTTAACAAAGAGTCGTTTGTAACTGTGCAAGAGGCAAAAACGGAGAGTAAATGTCATCGTTGCTAGTGTAGCTTCTTCTGTCTGCTTCAATTGAAGCCGCGAATCGCTGGACCGTTGCGAGGCGCTGTTTATGTGCCAGCAGACCGGTCTGACACGAGTTCGCGAGTGATCTCGATTCGATTGCCCCGCGATCACGCGTCTAGGATCGCTTCTCGCGGGGACAATCCTCGGAGTAAACATGAAAATATCAATGACAAAGTGGGACGCGAGAGTGAAATTCGGAGCGTATGGCGGAAAACGAAGCGCGGATCGAAGAAACGCAGCGAGCGGAATATTAAGCAACCCCGGCTGTTCCTTATTTTTCGTATCGAGGTTAACTGTCGTGGAACACGTAGCAAAATCCGAGATTCGACTCGGCTAGGAAGAGGAAGTAATTGCATGCCGATCTGGAGCATAGTCCGAGCCGATCGCTCGCTTTTTTCCGATAGTCATCCGTTTCGTTTATGCTCCTCGCCTTCCTCTCGACAATATCTCTTTGTGATCCCAGGATGTTTTAATGCTGGAATTACCGACCTATAACGAATAGCTAAATAATATACACCAATGATAATTATAATGCTATCAGGAAAATTGACAGTTACGTATAATCGCATTTGCGAGAGGACATACCCTCAATTTCACTGAAAGCAGCTATATCTTTTCAGAAATTGCGAAGATAACATTTTTACGCAACGTGGTATATGCATCCTTAATTATGAAACTGGTTTCACACTAAATCTGTCACCACCAATTAAATGATTGGTAAAACAATTGAAAAGAGGATTCTCGAAAAGAAAAAGGACGAAGAATTAAATTTATGAATATCAGAAGAAAAATGGCGAATGCGAAATTTTTAATTTAAATTTTAAAATCGTTCATTTAGGTCAGCTTCAGCTGTCAGGTTCAGTGTTAAACATATCGTTAAACATCTCGTTCCGTTTCGAAACATAAAGTTTCGCGATTTGAATATAATATAAATTAGAATCGTTTATTACAATGGAAACGAACGCAGCAGAAAATAAACGATGAAATCCTTTTAAATTCCTGTCTTACTAGACCACTTTCATAATTAACGGTACACACTTATGTTCTGCTGTGTGTTCCTGGGTTAAATATCGATGGACTCGTGTCCATTCACAGACATGTCCATCATCCTGTTAACTGTCAATATCGAAAACTAACTTTTATTTTTCGCTTAGCTTTTTATCCACTTCTCAGCTCATCGATTGGTCTCTCGTTCGATTTCAGATCGTTAAGCTGTCGGATAATTTTTACAATAAAATGGTTTCTACCTCGGTGGAGAAGCTGCTGTCGATTGCTATCAAAAGTGGATCTCGTTACGTCAGCGTGGAATTATCCACGAATTAATCGGAGATCCCGATTCCGAGGCTTGCGTTGATGCGTGAAGCACATAGCTACACCATAAACTACGAATTCTCGGACGGAACGGCTACTGAGTTTTCACTAATCGTTGGTGAAGGTGTTCCCATTATCGGGATCGGTGGCTCCGACGTCACACGGCAACCTACATTCGAGTGGAACGCACGATAAGCGTGTTATCGAGCAGATGTGAGATCGATCTCGTCGATCGTCCCGGAGAAATGGTTTCAGTGTCGTTCCTAGCCGGGGTTCGATGGGTAAACGCGACCTTGAAGCCGGAAACGCACCGACGTTGTCCATTATCCTCGAGTCACCGCGAAGATTACGAATAATTGCAGTTCGCAGAGGATTACGAGTAATTATCAGACCTGGCCTCGAAAGAGGACAATTTCACTGGCAGTCTACTTCCACGTATCGTTCCATCGAATCTCGTCCATTGGTGATCGATCGACATCGATTGATAGAGAGAAAGAAAAATTCGATGAATATTGACGAAGATTGGAAGAGATCTACTGTGCGTTGCCAAGAAGAAGCGATATTGAAATCAGGGAAGAGGAATGGCAGAATAGTTCGAGTGTTTAGTTTGATTATGTCTTTATGGATATATTATTCAGGTTAGTACATTGTTGTAATAGGATAAGTTATGATTTCTGTGCGTTGTCATTGTCACTACTTTACGTTGGCAGCATTGACAGTCTACGTTGATGAGTTGAATTGATATAGTTAGGGTAACGCATGGTATAAAGTATATTTTGATATACTTGGTATGACTATATTTTCTCTGATATAGTAATTTTATATTTATATTAAGGATAATTTATGATTTCTGTGCGTTGTCAGTGTCACTTCTTTGCGTTGGCAGCGTTGACAGTCTACGTCGATGGGTTGAATTGATATAGTTAGGCTAACGTAGTAGTAAAAAGGATACTTTGATATATTTGGTATAACTATATTTTCTGTGATATAGTAATTTTATATTTATATTTTATATTTCAAATTTATTGTAAATTTATATTTTATATTGAGGATAATTTATGATTTCCGTGCGTTGTCAGTGTCACTTCTTTGCGTTGACAGCGTTGACAGTCTACTTCCATGGATTCAATTAATATAATTAGGCTAATAAAAAGGCAGTGGTAAAAAGTATATTTTGATATTCTTGGTATGTCCATATTTTCTTTGATACGGTAATTTTAAATTTATATTTTATATTTCAAATTTATTGTAAATTTATATTTTACGTTAACTAATTAATATTAATTTCGCGTCCGCATTAATGCTTCATAAAGTATAGAAACGATATTAAGAACTCGTTCAATTTCTTTGTCAGTCAAGTACAGTGTAAAATAACAGCATATTTTATTCATTTTGTAAAGAAGAGAAATTATATTCTCTCTACAAAGAAAGATAAAGAGGTTTCATAATTTCCATGAAAAATGTTTAATATTTATAGCGTTCCTCGTTTCTTTTCACGTTACTCGCAGCGCATGTTGATATGGCCGCGTTTGTACACACGACACCAATAAATACGGTACTTTCGATGGATAATGAGAATTCGAGTGCTCTAGCTGTGTAATCGTGTTGGAGATCTATTGCACAATGATCGATCAAACCCACTTTCCATCGAATTCCAACTTACAATATCTCGATCTTTGCTGTTCCACCCCCCACAACCCCATTTTCAGATTTTAATCATTTTCTTTACAGATCTATCTCATTAATTAATCAAATTTATGTCACTAGCTTCGCAAAATAAAGTTCTTTTTACGATAATAAAAATTCTTCTTTCTTTTTATTATAATCAGATGGAAAAAGATATACCTATACCTTACAGAAGACTTTGTCTCATTTCCAGACAATAATTACCATTTCGTCTATTACTGCAGGAAAACACACGTAAATCAAACAGAACACCATCCTTTGTGAACCAGTGACACTAAATAACTTGCGTTATTCTCGAATAGAGACGTGTTGTCTTTGCTATGCAAATAACGCCTATTTCGTTCACGGATTTTACGAGCCTCAGTCTTTCTTCAGGCACAGGTGTGCAAACGTGTAAATAAAGGTGCTGGTACAACGAATGAAAGCCTGAGTAACGTTTAGTTGTAGGATTACCATTGCTGGAACCTAGAAAAATAATTTCATGCGACCTGTGCGATCCATGGATCACCTATTCCCGTTGCAACGAGGATGACACACTGGGTCTTCAACCACCGTTTATTCCTTCCCATACACAGTATTCCAAAATATTTAAAACACGTACGGCGACCGGTGGAAAACCGTGGAAACTCGTGGAAAATGGTGGAAACCGATGAAAACCCGTGGAAAAGCTTGGAAATTCGTGGAAGCCCATGGAAATTCGTGGTAAGCCACGAAAATCCACGAAACCAATGGAGACCCGTGGAAATCTTTAGAAACCCGTGGAAACCCGTGGAAACACGTAGAAACCCGTGAAAACTCCTAAAAATCCATGGAAAACTTTGGAAATACATAGAAACCCGTGGAAACGTGTGAAAACCTGTAGAAATGCGTGGAAACTCGTGGAGAACCGTGGAAACAAGTAAAAATTCGTGGAAACCCTTAGAAACCCGTGGAAACCCATGAAAACCTTTGGAAACGCGTGGAAGCTCGTGGAGACTCGTGGAAACCCATAAAAACCCGTGGAAAAGCATGGAAATTCGTGGAGGCCCTTGGAAACTCGTGGCAAGCCACGAAAATCCACGAAACCAGTGGAGACCCGTGGAAATCTTTAGAAACCCGTGGAGACCCGTGGAAAGCTTTCGAAATCCGTGGAAATCCTTAGAAACCCGTGGAAACTCCTAAAAATCCATGGAAAACTTTGGAAATACATAGAAACCCGTGGAAACGTGTGAAAACCTGTAGAAATGCGTGGAAACTCGTGGAGAACCGTGGAAACAAGTAAAAATTCGTGGAAACCCTTAGAAACCCGTGGAAACCCATGAAAACCTTTGGAAACGCGTGGAAGCTCGTGGAGACCCGTGGAAACTAATAAAAATCCGTAGAAACTCTTAGAAACCCGTGGAAACCAATGAAAACCTATGGACACGCGTGGAAACGCATAGAAACCTGTGGAAATCCGTGGAAACCCATGGAAGCAGCGCGATTCCAGAAATATCACAGATTCCGTTCAGATCTCGTAGCTGTTTCCTTCTCCGCGATCGCGGGGCCTTATAGGACGCTCGGCATAGGAATCTGAGTCATTCGAATCTCGCGCTGTTACGTCGAATTCCGAGATCACGAGGTACAATCGTGAGGGTCAGTGGATCCACGGTGTGGTCCGGCCGAATGAATTCCATTGACCTACAATTGATCTGGCCGGTGGGCAGGTAGGTTGAGCGACGACCGGCTTGCTCGCCCCACGACCGCCGAAAAGCGATCGTGTGGAGCGGCTGGTTCACGGAAACAGGCGCCCGTTCCTTCCTCCTCCTTTTTCCTCGGGGCCCTCGATACCCATGGAGGAAGAACGGGCCCGTTTCTGACAGCCTAGATATTGGAACCGTGCACGATTCCTTTTCCACCGAATTTAATTCGTGCACACCGTATCGCCCGACATGCAACTTTCTTCTCGGCAATCGAGAACCGCTTTCATTTGTCATTTCCTCTTCAACCCCTCAGATCAACGCGTTCACTGTCACGGTGGTCATTAATGGCCGACGCTTGTCTCCTCAGTGGGGCTATGGTGGTCACCAGTGTCTAGGCAATACTAACTTCTTAAATCTATATTGCTTTTATTCCAATCAATTTTTTAATATTTGAACAACGTAAATAAATAAATAGAGAACTGTCATAATTTAAAACATTAATAATTTACCCCAATATTTTTTCTTTTCTTTATATAATTAAGAATAATGGAAATTTTATCATGGCTTCTAAGTATAAGCATATATCTCATACAAAAATACGTGACAGTCAAAGTGTTAACATTGCAAGCTTAGGAATACCCTAAACTCTGTCAAATACCTTACTCTCCGCTCGGCCCGTGAACTAAACTGGAATAACGCGTACGAGAGAAAATGAAGCAAATATAGGCCACCGAGAGAACTATGAACTGGTTCGTTGCTGGATACTGCAATCTGAATTTAAATAGCAAAATACAAATTTATAAAAGTACCATTGAGCCTGTTTGAACATACTTACTCCAAATCAAGGGCATGGCTGTCAAATCCGATATAGAGGAAATGGAGAGTACCTAATGTACTACCCTAAGTACAATTTTAAAAGCACCGTGGTATCCAATAAACGAAACGATTCAAGAGAAACTCCGAGGATTATAAAGTCCTCGCGAATTGTTATTCCTAGAAGACCCGAGAGGAAACACCCATCAGATTTACTTACACGCACAAGCTAACAGTACATTCACTCGCACCAGTTTTAATATCTGCTCGAGCGATTATCGGCGATTGTATCGAGATTCTCACGCGTTTAAACCAACACGCGGAGAGTAATGTAAGTAATCGCAACGATGCAATTAGGAGCATTTAATGACGGGACATTAGGGATAAAAATTTCCCGAAGGAACACGGCTCGAGGGTGTTTAATGGGCCTCGACGCTGGAATTCGCTTGTCCTATGGAAATTTTATCGGCTTTACTAGATTCCAGCGGCTGATAGCGAACGAGGGGGGAGAGATTAGGCGAGTAAAATGGGTAAACAAAAAAGAGAAACTCGTGGAAGTAGGCTGAAAGAAGCGTGTCGCCGGCTTCCCCAAAACGCCTCGGATCGCTCGAGCTATCGCGAATCGGAAGTCGATGCGTGTCCACGGGTGAGAAACGCACGCCGGCCGGCTGAAAGTATTTGCACAGACGCGGTTGCATCGGAACTGGTTTGCACGTGCCCGAAGTGAACCATGCAACTGGGACACGTTGCATGCAATGGGTGGGCAGAAAAATTCCGAACGCCCATGGTGCCCTGTCCGATGTCACGTACGCGATCGACCATCGAGATCTATGATAATCGCGCTTCGTTGGGTTTACTAGCATTGACAAAGTGGTCAGTCTTGGAAAAAGTGTCGGGAAGAATGCGATGGTGGGGAGAAGGGTACTTGGGAATTTCGAGAACGCGGAGATTTGTGATTCGGGTTTGCGTGTACTCTCATACCAGCTGCTCGTAATGCATGTCGCAATGTTGACAGCGGAGTTTGAGAAAAATAACTGACTAACTCGAGATTTATTTCAGGTATGAGAAGCTTTTGGGCAATGAAGAGAAGGAATTGAAAAATTTTCTGCTATAAAATTGACGATACTTTTTATGGAAGTAAATAGGAAATCTTGTAATAATTATATTACGCGGATTGTTGCGTTAAGTGAGATTTAATATATTGATTAATATCGATATTCAAAATTTGATTAAATGACGAGTGAAAGTAGCCTTTTGAGTGGGTCAGTGAGTTTTGGGAAATTTGGAAAAATTGGGAATGCAGAGTTAATTATTTTAATCTGAAAAGTGTTTGGCAGGTGTTAAAAATACTTTTGCTTTTTTTCACTTCGTATCAAACCCAATTTTAACACCTTATTTTATGCTTATATTATAGCACATTGCCTGTGAAAAGTTACAATAATTTTAGATAACGTCGTATTATACTGTTTGGCCAAAACTCTTTGTCAAAATATTACAAAATATATACTGATAAAATGGGTGTATATTTTATACGTACACTGTTGCATTAACTGAGATTTAGTGTATCGATTAATATCGATTTTCAAAATTTGATTAAATGGCAAAGGGAAGTAGCCTCTTGAGTGGGTCAGTGAATTCTGGAAAATTTGGGAAAATTGGAAATGCAGAGTTAATTATTTTAACCTGAAAAGTGTTTGACAGGTCTCAAAAATTCACTTCAATAATTCTTTTGTATTTTCTCACTTCGTATCAAACCCAAATTTAACATATTGTTTTATACTTATATTATAGCACTTTGTCTGCAAAAAGTTACAATAATTTTAGATAATTTCGTATTATATTGTTTAGCCAAAAATTTTTGCCAGAATATTACAAAATATGTACTGATATAATAGACATATATTTTACATCATAATATCGTACCATAATACAGTGTTACTATTACATAGTACACATTATAGTAATATTAACCAACATTATGAAACACTGCAGTAAAACATAGTCATGCACTAAGTATGTAATTAGGCTAATCTACCACCTAATAAGAGTATTATGCTCGATAAGAGTCGATATTAATTTCTCGAAAACCAGCTTTACCTGTATTTTCACCTGTATACCGTATCACCTCGAACTGGTTCGACGATGCACTTGCACAGTTAAAAATACAGTGAGCCGATGAAGACGTATTCGACACCCTGTATAAAATATCAGCGAACCGGGTAGGAGCTTGCGTAACGCGAATGACGCGTCCATAGTAATTAATAAAGACCTCCGGTTTTCTCGGTGAAAGGCCAAGGTGGTTGGTAGATCTAAGCCAGTACGAAGGAGACCGGCACACATTTCCGTCACGTAGGGATAATAAACCGCAAAACGAACGCTTTTACCAGGATTCGCTGCGATCATCGTCGTTTACGTTGAAAACGCGGTGACATCGCGTGCGCGTGAGAGGAGTCACGATTTCTGCACTCTTTAATCCGACTTTACTCGGGAAATCGTCGCGAACACAATGCGTTCGTGCCACATTTCTATTCGTTTCCCCGTCCGGTCGATTCTGCGTGCAGGTAATTCCTGTTACGTCGAGGATCGAGCAAAGATCGAGCGTGCCACGAGCGTAGGAAAGTGAACCGATCTGCGAACTCGTAGCGTGACACGTTCTACCTATTTCTGGCTCGATGGCGGCTGTCTGCACTCGCCTACGCGCCAACTTTCTCCGATTTTTCCGATCCATCCTTCCGACCATTTCCATCCATCGTTGCAGATCGAGGCATCGGATGCTCATCATGTTTGCATAGTACAGCTAACCCTCCTATAACACGGTAGATAGGTTCCTAGAAAATTCCGCGTTTTGTGAAACCGTGTTGTGTGAGACCCAGAGCCAGTACAAAAAGGGGGGTTACTTAGTAAAAACAAATTTCTTTTCCAATTCTACATAAACAACGCTATTTTTATTAAAAATATAAATGTATGTACTGCAACAAAATGTAGTACAACACGAAACAAGGAAACAGAAATATTATTTTAATTTAATAAATTTCTTATCGCACAGGCAGCCCTCCTAAAGCACGGCATCCTGTAACACGGTTTCACTATATAACACGATTCATTGATTGCGGGAACCCTCCTACAACACGGCATCCTATAACACTTTTGACTGAGTTGGTAGGTCTAGTGTTAATAATATAGGAAAATATTAACCCTTCGACTATGACAGATTTTGAAAACGTATTATACTGTAGCTGTACCATTCGGTGCGAATCCATCATTGATGCACACAGAGAACGGTGAAATTTTTGGTTAAATGTTCTTTTCTGAGGAATTATTGTATATTGAAATAATAATCAAGATTCCACTAAATTCCACTCCATTGAAACAAAGTTATTTATTTTTTTGTATTCTGCAGGAAATTGTTATTGTACATAGTTAAAATTTGGCAGTAAAGGAAACTTTGAAGCCCACAGTATGACAGGTGCCTATAGTAGTCGAGAGGTTAACTATAATTTACATTTCTTTCTAGAAATTTAGTTAATTTAGTTCTTTATGTGAAAAATGGCTGCGATAAATGATAACACGGGTATTAAAAATGTAGATAAATTAGATTTTGTTTTTTGAAAGTAGAAAGGCTTATATATCTGGAAGCAAACATTGCTTACCAATTTAAATTTATGAAATAAATAAATAAAGAGTATTAATTTCTGTTATTTGTTCGAAAATATTCTTAAGATTGTAAATTTCTTCCAAATTTTTCTTTATCAACTGCTGTGTATAATACTAACCTTGCTTTATAAAATCAAATTTGATTATAAATCGAGATATATCGCTCTGAAGTTACTCGAAGAATATTGAAAATTGCAGAGTGTGCTGTCATTTTGTCGCTGGCTGTACATTTCCTTATGTAATGGCTATATTTTCGATATCTATTTACTCAGTCTAAGTGTACCTGTTTTCATGTAATAATTAACGTGGTACTAATTGCACGTAATGGCAGAATCGCATAATCTTCGGATTAATATACCGAGTTTCTTTAAGAATGTCTCAGAATTGGCTGCCAGTGGTCGATAATTGACTCAAAAATAATTAGATTTAGAAATAATTAGAATTTTCGAAAAATGGAATAATGTAATAAAAATAGATGACGAACAGGGAAATTTTTGAGAAAGTTTTGACAACTGTGAGATTTGGGCCAGAGTCTGTTTAGTGTCGACCAATGTGTGTTTCCGATCCGAGTGAAAGCAGTTTAGCGATAATTAGTCCCTGGAAGATAAAAAGTGTCCACACCACTGACACGAAATTCCCCAGGATTTGAATATGCAAATTTCGCAGATTAATGGACTCTCCGATGTTCTCCATATTTGATAAATCACACGAAGCTTCTTTCATTAATTACAGATTTAATCTAGCAAGCATTTTGGAAGAAATTCAGAGAAGCAACCAGTGAAGTGACCTAAAATTCTCCCAAATTTTAATATTTTAAAACACTCTAATATTCATATTTCGCAGATCAATGGCGTCTCCAATGTTCTCCATGTTTAAAAAATCACGCCAAGTTCCCTACATTAATTACAAATTTAATTTAGCAAGCATTTTAGAGGAGATTCGTAGAATCAGCCAGTGACCTAAAATTCTTCCAAATTTTGATATTTTCGGACATTCTAATATTCATATTTCAAAGATCAATGACGTTTCCAATGTTCTCTATATTTGGAAAATCACACAGAGTTTCCTACATTACTTACAAATTTAATCTAGCTAGCATTTCAGAGGAGGTGCAAGGAAGGGGTCAGTAACTTAAAATTCTTCCAAATTTTAATATTTTAAAACACTCTAATATTCATATTTCGCAGATCAATGGCGTCTCCAATGTTCTCCATGTTTAAAAAATCACGCCAAGTTCCCTACATTAATTACAAATTTAATTTAGCAAGCATTTTAGAGGAGATTCGGAGAATCAGCCAGTGACCTAAAATTCTTCCAAATTTTGATATTTTAAAACACTCTAATATTCATATTTCGCAGATCAATGGCGTCTCCAATGTTCTCCATATTTGAAAAATCACATGGAGTTTCCTACGTTACTTACAAATTTAATCTACCAAGCATTTTGGAGGAAGTATAGGGAAGCAGTTAGTGATCTAAAGTTCTTCCAAATTTCGATATTTTCGGACACTCTAATATTCATATTTCGAAGATCAATGGCGTCTCCGATGTTCTCCACATTTAAAAAATCCCGCCAAGTTCCCTACATTAATTACAAATTTAATTCAGCAAGCATTTTAGAGGAGATTCGGAGAATCAGCCAGTGACCTAAAATTCTTCCAAATTTTGATATTTTCGGACACTCTAATATTCATATTTCGAAGATCAATGGCGTCTCCGATGTTCTCCACATTTAAAAAATCCCGCCAAGTTCCCTACATTAATTACAAATTTAATTTAGCAAGCATTTTAGAGGAGATTCGGAGAATCAGCCAGTGACCTAAAATTCCTCCAAACTTCGATATTTTTGGACACTCTAATATTCAAATTTCCCACCTTACCAAACGACCAATGATTCTGTCCCTTCCTAATCCCCAAAATTCTCTCGGGTTTCGATTTACCAAGCCAATTATTCCAATTAAAGCACTCGAAGGAAGATTCAGCGAATCCTAAGTTCAACTCGAGGAACGAGAAGCAGTTAGGCGACCAACCTAAACCGTACTTCCCCATTTGAAATTCAATTGGAAGAAATTTCGCAGAGAAGAAGAATATTCGTCTAGAGGAATGGCGGAGGAAGAAACGGCTGGCCGAAAGACTGCCGTTATCCGTTTCAAATCGGATCGCGTTGTCTCCGAAAATGGTACGTGCCATGAATGCGAAGTGGCTAGGCAGCGGATAGATGTGGGTCAGTTATTGTGCAGGGTCGATTCTAAGACGAGCTCGCGAGTACGTGCACCATTGAACACGCATTTCGATGCGCGACTTAATTCCCTAGGCGTACAGTTATCGCGCGATTAAAGCGAATGCTTTCCATTCGCGTGAGCTATGGGTTCGTCTGGGTTAGCCCCATGGTCGTTCAATCGTGTTATTTCAGTGGTTACAGATGCTTATAAGAATTATACAGTGATTTGTACGAATGGGGAACTTATTACGAAGGGAAATACAATAAGGGAAGCTCGTGTCGAGGAGATTTATAAATAGGAACAAGAAATCAATAAAACAGGGGGATATAAAATAAATGGGACACGAATCACTGTATCACGAATAGTATTATTTCATTATCGAAGAATCGAATGATGGCTGAATCCATCAATGTGCGGTTGCTGAAGAGAGGATTCTTGCGAACTTGCGAGGATTCTTCGATGGGCGAAATGGGTGATGATAGGATTAGGTGTCTGGAAAGATTGCCAAGTGAATAATCACCGAATGAATAATAGTCCAACGAGGAATGCACGGTGGATTCTATGGTAACAGGTGTGACGTAAAAAGAACCGGTACTGGGTCGCAAATTTCACTTCGGTGGCTATAGAGAGTCCAAGAAGGAAGACACGGATTAACATAAAAAGAGTTCAACGAATATCGAAGCATAATTGAAACACGAATATAATAGACAATTCTCGGGGCCTTAAAGTTTTTCTCACACCACGTAATTACAGTCTGTGTTTACCAGGTGTGAAATACCCGGAAGATCATTAGACGACCATGAACTTCGTAATGGAAGTCGGTCGATGGCTCTGCACACCTGCTAGGACATACAGCAATGCGAAATCTCTCGGTCGGTATTTGTTTTCGTTTCGATCATCACTCGATCCGTGTTTTGTCGGTAAAGCTGGTCGCGATTACCGACCGCGTGACACGGATCTTCGTGCAGAAGCCTCTCTCTTCTGTACTTTATCTATGATCCAGTGACACGAACAAAGGGGTACATCTGGCGGGGACGAGGTACACTCTTGTGGTGAACGATCTTGGGACGTTGTTCGAGAGATCGCGCCACTGCATTAAACCTAATGATCAATGATTATTGCTTGATTAACCAAGTTTGAAGACATAAACATTTTCAAGTTGAAAATTCGAAATTTTTCGAGGGTTTTAAATAATTCTCAGGATTTTAATAAAGGGATAATTTAACATTAAATTTGGAAACAATATGATCTCGAAGATCGATCAATATATCGATCGATGGCTTCGTCAAACTTTCGAGAACCCGAGATCGCAATAGCTCGTGTATAGTGAAATTTTTCGTGATTTGAAAAATTTTTCCACCATTCCGTCACGATTGAGATCTGCCAGTCAATCACGAGGTGATCCTAATAAAATTATTTCACAGTTCGACGTGATCATGGTTCCGAGCTTCGTCTGCGAAACAGGACGCGGTGTTTCGAGACTTCAGGGACGACTTCCTGCCAGAGAAATAATGGCACCGGGAGATCTAATCTATACAGGTGAAGTATTATTCTGCTAGCTTCCCGGGAGTCATTAGTATCCTTTGAATAATGTTCAGGAAACGGATGTGAATCGAAGGCTGGGTACGATTTAACATCGGAGTTAACAAACTGGTCCACGTTTCTTATCCTCGCAATTACTGAAAAGGCGTAGCTACTTTCGAGCAAATTAATTCTCATCTATAGTAGGAGTGCTATTATATTACGCATCAGGGTCAGCAGAGACTGTGCTCCTCGAAAAGAGGCGATCATTCGAATTAAATGGGAAAATAGTAAGAGCATGTGGAGCTTTTCGCCATATTTTTCCCTCTTTTTGCGCTAAAGCATAATTCCATTCGTCGAATGTATCTTCACGTCTGTGTATAACTCGATCGGAGAATGTCCAGGTAGCCCGAGGAGCATAGCAGTTGAGAATGGGGCGACCTTGTTTCGCATCAATTTAATCGAGTGGCACATTCGTCTTGGAATTACGGCTCGACACGTATAATTTCCCAGCGAGCACGAGGCGAAGAGCAACCTTCGGAAACAGTTACTCCTCTCGTTTCGTCCAGCCACACATCTTCATCCGCAACCTCTCGGGGTACAAAGATCGGGGCGAGGCGTCCGATCAGGCTAAATCGGCGCTCGCCGATAGGATAGAACGTAGCAAGCGGCTTCTTAAAAACATGATTTATTAAAACTTTACAATGCGTATAAATACATATAAATAACAAAGAGAAATCATGTACATGATCGAAGATGGTCCATGTGCAACGACGACCAGCTCGAGCCGTGTGACCGTGGGTGAAGGTACGTGGGGGCATGCTTCGCGAATAAATACCTACGAACCTACAAGTTGGAACCAAGTTGGTAAATGACGATGGGGGGTAGAGAGTGGGTTAGAAGAAAAAAGGGAAAGAAGAGGAAGAAAGGAGAGCAGGCGTAGTGACGGACAGAGGCGCGTGAGCGTGAGCAACAAGAAAGCGAAACGAAGTTGCAGACAGGAGAAAGGTGAAGGAGGAAGAGTGGGACGAGGAGTAAATGGCGGTGGCGAGCACGACGAAGTGGAGGAGGTGTAGAAAGAGGCAGATGGAGAGGAACGGTGAACTGTGGAAAGAGAGTAGATGGGATCGAAGTAGACTCGGTGAGGTAGAGACGTGCTACTAGATCTCTCGCGTGCCATCAGCTGCTGCAGGCTGACGGCTCCTCCGATCACGAGTTCGTTAATTTTGCCGGAACAGCGATCGACGGTCCCGCGCGTTCCCGTACTTGAGAACGGCCTGCTGGACGCTGTCGTGGATCGTGTCGAGGGATCTGCCGTATCCGGAATGCCCGTAGCCATGACCGTGGTGCTCCTCGGAGCTGTGGGTGTGAGAACTCGAGTACACAGGCTTGCTGACGATCTCGTAGGTGGTCTTCTTCTCGCCGCCGCCGGCCAGGGCCTTCAGACCGACGATGGCCGATAGCATGAGGGCCATCAGACCGGTCATCAGAGCTTTGCCAGCGAGCAGCGCGAGCGCGCCGAAACCAATGGCGCCCAGGGTACCCTTCATCATCATCA
Organism: Eufriesea mexicana; assembly: GCF_001483705.2. Taxonomy (NCBI): domain Eukaryota; kingdom Metazoa; phylum Arthropoda; class Insecta; order Hymenoptera; family Apidae; genus Eufriesea; species Eufriesea mexicana. The sequence continues at coordinate 334,537 of NW_016907911.1, read as the reverse complement.
GGCCAGCCATCAGGCCGCCATATCCGCCCTTGTCCTTCTTACGTCCTGCGTGAGCATCAATGAAATCAATCACCTCGTCCCGATTCGCGTTAACCCTAACCTCCGTTTAAGCAGAGTAATTCCTTACCAGTTCCGACACTCTGACCTCCGCCAAGGCCGAGCTGAGCTAGGGTCTCCTCGTTAAAATTCCTCGCGGCCTCGAAGGTCCTCGGGTCGAAGAGCTTGATGGATATCGAGTGACTGTTGAGATAGCTGCCAACCTTGTGTACCAGGTACGCGTCCAGCCTCTTTTCCACGTCGTTAGGGAAATCCCTGGCTAGATTGGCGACCACCTCTGTCATCGGCAAACTGGACGATCCGTTCTCCTTGATCACCGACACTCCCGGTAGGATGCTGATGTCCTCCTGCTCGGACAGTCTATCTAGGAAGGACACCACGTCGAGTTTGAGACAGGTGGCACTGTACGACTTGCCGCAGTCCTTGCTCAAGTTGGACGTCAGGCTCTCGGGAGACTCCTCGACCATCTGCTTGGAGGTGCGTCTCTCTATCTCCGCGACGACTGTACCCAGGACGAGCAGAAGAGACAGCAGCAGCAGCAGCAGCGACGATTGACCGATAACCGGGAATCCCTTCATGGTGCTGGGCGGATCGTGCGACGTTTCTGTATCCGGACGCGAGAGACCCTGATCTCGGAGTGATCCTGATGGAGTAGGTCCGGCGGGTGGGACAGGCGGCGCGAAACGGACTGTTGCTCGCGGCTAGGAATCGATCTGCTGGCTGAAGCTGACGGACGAGACGCGTACCGTGCACTGGACATACCCTCGGATAGTTGCAGTATATATAGAGCGAGTCACCGGGTAGTCCTTTTTCCTTTTTGCCTTTCGGTCGTTCCATACATTCTCCTAAGTCGAGAGCAACGCGCCGGAGCCGGCGTGCTCTCTTCCATCGCGGTGGTCCAAGAGGAGGCGAGGGGCCTTCTCGCGGCCACCGCCGCCGCCGCTGCTCGCACGCGGCAAGAGGGAGCGTCAAATAGAGCGGAGAATTCGAATCTCTGTCGAATTCGCCGGGAAAAAAGGATACCGGAGACGGTCTAATGAGAGCGAAGCCTCGTGGACACCGACGCCCATTCAGACCTCGTCACGGCAGGATCCCAGTGAATTCGCTTGCTCGTGGGTACTCCCTCGGCCGGACTTTCTTCGATATCGATTCCGCGTGATCTAGAAACCGCTCATCCCGCGGTCTGCATTCGAATAGCACCGACATCATCATTTATACGCGAGTCGATTACAGGCTGGGACCCCGTAGTCGTTGACAGGCGCGACTTCCTGTGTCCGTGGGCCCGTCGAGTTCGTAATTACGTTGATCGATGGCGTCGATATCAGTCACGTCTGTCATTAGCGTCCGATCGTGCGTCGTGCTTGGGAAAAGGTAGACTCGGAGCCGATTTTCCTCGCGCTCGTTCGAATCGGCAGCGATGGGGACCGATCGGATGGATCGTGGCCGATGGGCGGCACCGGCGACCCGGCGTCAACCACTTTCCATCTCGACGGCGAAATCGAGTCGATGGCCGTCGATCGATGGCAGAATCGAGCATGCACATCCGGCTGAGCGAAAAACCGTCGAACGGTCCGCGAAAACTGCCAAGGGAGAGGGAAATCGACGGACATTATTACCCTCCGCTGAGCGAGACGAGACGGCGGAGGCCTACTTCGTATTAGCCCAGTTAGCTCGAAGGGAGATCGGATTTTCGCGCGCCACGCTCCAACGACGGCGCTACAGACGGATCTGACGGCGAGAAAGTGCGCGGCCAATTTTCACGGGATCCTCTCGCGAGAGGCGAATCGAACGCGAGTACGCCGTGGAAATCGCGTGATCGCTCGGACGCCTGTGAAAATCCAGCTCGATAATCCAAACTGTTCTTCAATTTCTCGCAATACTGTGACGAGGCTCGGAGATCGGCTCGATTTTTTGCTTGGTTGGTCCCGAGAGCAAGTTTAAGTAACATTCTTCCGTTATACCATCCTCTGCGATCTAATTTTCCCGCTTTAATTGTATACGTTAAAAAAGAAACTTAATTTTTGGCACTTAAAATATCGCCATTTATTTTAATCGCGGTAAATTTTATTACGTACATCTAAATTTATTTTTTGGTTATTTATCCACGTACGTACTGACAGCTCAAAATTATACGTGTACGTACAGGCAACGAGTATGCGTGAAATTACGACGATAATTGATAGCAACGTGTGACAACTTACCTGTGATGATTTGTAATAACCTGACCTATCTAGTTTAGTCGAGAGCTACGAGATAAGATCGGGGATGCAAAAAGTCAGTTGTGTGAGAAAATTTATTGGCGAAATCAATTTCCATGCACGCCACATCCACGTACGTAAGTATTACATCGGCAATTAGTCGGTAATCACGCGTTTATCGGATCGACGCTTCATATGCCTCTGCAATTAAACCGGAACGCGCTGGATCAGTATCGTATCACTGGCAACCTGATTAGGAGGCTGTTGAAATTCGGAGGAATTCGACAGAGTTTCGCGAAATAATTGGAGCTCCTCGATACCGAGTCTAGAGGCACGCGAGGCGGAGAAAAATTCCAGGCTGCGCATTCCGCGGAAATTATCCTCCGTCAATAGGGCGTGCAGTTTCGAGCCCGATAAATTCGCGGACGACGCGTAAGGCGTTCACGGGTGTTTCGTAGGATGCCTGGGACGATGCGCTCGCATGCTCTGCCAGCAGGTGTGTCGGAAAGGAGAGGATTAGCCTTCTTCTCCGGGTATCTATTTCGCGACTTGTTACTTCCTTTTACCGCAACGCCTTCCTTTCGTTAATAATCGCGCCATCTCCGGCGAGCTGCTCCTGTTTCGCCGATCCGGCGCACAGCCGGCCAGCCATCCATCGATCCTGCATTCCCTCTTCGATCTTGCATTGCTCTATATCCTCCTTCGAATCACCGATAAACCGAGTAACAATTATCGATCGAGATTAACTATCGAAAATATCGATCTTAGAAACGAATTTCGAAAAAATTCCGAAGGGGTTACACCGATATTCTTACGGAGATATCGAGGATGTGACTGGAGTGAAGCTAATGGAAAATGTCGGGGTACATGGTCACGGTGTGCCGAGCTGATTCGATAGACTCGATTTTCATCGATCGATCCGGTCACGCCTTTCCAATCGTCGGCAAGTGGCGATCGCTAGCACGCGATCTGTGCCGCGAGTGAAACGTGAATGGGCGCTCCTCTAGTTCCCCATAACTGTACCCCGTGTACTGTTACTATCTTTATGGTATACACTCGATACGTAACTCGAGTGGACGGGGTTAGGTTGGGCAAAGCCGAATTTTAATGCGACGAATCATCCCTCGAGCTGCACTCCTCGAAGACCCGCGTCGCGAGGGAAAAGCTGCGACGGATAGAAACGCCACTTGCTACTCTACTTTCCAGACGCCGCGAAAGCGAAAATTAAAACCGACCACCGACGCTTTTACGACCGATTTGCAATTTCATAAGTGTCCTTAATTCGCCGGTAAAGTTTCACCAAACCATTATCCGAATGATATAACAGAATCCAGTGGCTTTCCACGGTCTCGCTAGCGAGGATGACACTAAGCTGACAGAAACGTTCAATGACACCGGGTGGACAGCTTTGGATCGATCGGTAGATCATCGATCCGAGTCAACACAGTGAGTACTGCATAGAAATCGCTAAGACATATGTCAGGGACCGCACGATTTGACAAGACAGCGAGTTGACATCGTGACAGCAGGTTGCGCGTGAAAAGCGAGAAAATTTTTAACAGATACCACGTGAAACACGAGAAAGACAGCTTTAGATCGATCGGCAGGACATCGATCCGAGTTAACACATTGAGTATCGCATAAAACATACGTCAGGGATTGCATGATTTGACAAGACAGCGAATTGACATCGTGACAGCAGGTTGCGCGAGAAAATTTTGAACAGATACCACGTGAAACACGAGAAAGGCACCTTTGGATCGATCGGTAGATCATCGATCCGAGTTAACACAGTGAGTACTGCATAGAAATCGCTAAGACATATGTCAGGGACCGCACGCTTTGACAAGACAGCGAGTTGACATCGTGACAGCAGGTTGCGCGTGAAAAGCGAGAAAATTTTTAACAGATATCACGTGGAACACGAGAAAGACAGCTTTGGATCGATCGGTAGGACATCGATCCGAGTTAACACATTGAGTATCGCATAAAACATACGTCAGGGATTGTACGCTTTGACAAGACAGCGAATTGACATCGTGACAGCAGGTTGCGCGAGAAAATTTTGAACAGATACCACGTGAAACACGAGAAAGGCACCTTTGGATCGATCGGTAGATCATCGATCCGAGTTAACACAGTGAGTACTGCATAGAAATCGCTAAGACATATGTCAGGGACCGCACGCTTTGACAAGACAGCGAGTTGACATCGTGACAGCAGGTTGCGCGAGAAAATTTTGAACAGGTACCACGTGAAACACGAGAAAAATTGCGAATGGTACGCAATGTAATTTAATTAATGAAATCAAATTTAATCGAGAGACTCACAGCCTACAGGAAATTAACATGGAAACCAGAGAAGTTGGCAGAATCTTGCAATTCCATTCGGTTAATGACGACTGTCTCAGTGGCAACTAGATCAGCCCAAGTACCTCGTATTTCCTTCTTTCTTATTCCTTCTTTTCTTAAAATCTTCGTAAATTCGGCGCAGGTTATTGCACGATGTAAACGGAGATCGTAATTGGCAGGAGTTAGCCGATCGATCACGCGCTGTTAGCCCATTTTCGCCTGGAAAATCGAGACGACCGGCGAGAAAGTCGCTGTCAGTCGGATGCTGTTGGAGAATTCCCCGAAGATCGGCTGGCGATCCTCGAAGGAGACGTTCGCGAGCCAGGATCGCCGGTGAACGGCGGGTTATTTGGAAAACCGTGTCGCTCGGAACGAGGAGCGGCCGCGTGTCTGACCATGACGGATCGTTCTACTGTTCCGCCTTGGAATCGGCCATACTCGCGGTTTTCGAAACGCCTAGTGATTTTGGAGATTTATAAGTCGGCCTTCGTTTACGGGACTATGTTTGGATTATTTGTAAATCGTTCTCGCTTTGCTCTGTTTCTTACTTTTATTTCGAATGCGTGCTCGCAATGTGGTTTCGCAGTTTAAATATTCCTGGACATTCTCAATTTTTCGTTACCGCTGTCAATCGAATCGATTTTTGAAGCGAATCTAACGTGGAAATTTGTAGAGACGAATTTCCGTGTCGAGAGGAGGTCGGAGTGTGGAAATTTTACAGCTCATGAAAGTTACCGGTGGTAATGGTACAACGAGTACATATTTTAAAACGCATTGTAAATGAGGTACACTTCCATCTCATATGGAGTCTACCGTCGTGGTCTCCGCGAATATCTCGGCCCAGACAGCGGCTCATGGTCACGTGCATCCGGTTATTTCACGCGTCTGGTGTTCTCGAGCGAATATACTCGCGTTATCGAGCCGTGGGTCTGGTGAAACGAGAAAAAATCGGGGTGCATTGACGGCGACTGATGCCGGTTGCTGGCCGAGTGGCTGCGTAGACCTCGTTAATTCGAGAACGAGCATCCGTTATGCGCTCGAAATGCATCCTGCGCGTTCGTACTTTCGCATTTTTTCCAGGGTCAGTCCGCAATACCACGGATTCCTCCTTCGGACTATTCGCTTATCGTCTAGCCTGCATCCTGACACCTCGCGGACGATCAACGACGTCGCTAATCTAACCTGTGCTATAGAAATCGCTGACTTCCATCGAGTTATAGAGGATCAAGTATGCTCACATCGTCAAAAATTTCTGCTACTCCATGATAGAATTAGTTACGAGGATTAATTCGAAATAAGTTATCCGTTAATTGTTGACGGAGGCTGATAGAAAAGTATAGTAAAATTATAGCACCTCTAGGCTATAATTTACAATAGTTACCAGAGAAGGAATCTTGCCACGAAAATTTATATTTCCTAATCAAGAAATGTATCCAAAATGGCTGAAGCGAGTGAAATAAATCGACATAGAGAGAAACAGGATACATCTAGTAATTTGAAAAGTGGTCTAAATTGCGTTATTCCACGCGAGAAATAAATCAGCCTGCTTGGCACCCCATTGAGAAAGAAGTTGCTCGATACCCTGCGGCTAGTCAAAGATCTAGAAGAACCCTTTACACGGAGTAAGAGCGTATACCAGTGGACTTTGTGCATTAATTAAACTCGAACCGAGCATCTGACTCGTGAGCTTGTGCTCGCCTCGAGTTCTCCGTGCTCTTGACAGTGCTGTCCTCTCGATCAGGCCAGGTATATACCCGAGACTCGTGCCCACTCCACGCGGCTTAATCACAACCGATCCCGTTACACGCCTCTGAACCCTGAAGTGGGGAAGGCATCGGTAGCGGAAGAAGGGAGCACGCTAGGTGGGAGTCCACGTGGAGGCATTGACCCAGTGCCCTTGATCCTGAGGACTCGCCGACGGGGAAGCAAGAACGGCCAATCGCCGGCTCGACCACTTTTCCCACCTTTCTCGTCACAGTGACCCCGATTCCTTCCTGTTCCGACTCTCCCACCTGTTCCTGTCTCCCCACCTGTCCTCTCTCTCTCTCTCTCTCTCCAGCCAGCGCGGCACTCGACTGCTATTTGGGTCGTTAGCCTTCTCCTTCCGTTCACCGGGCTAACCTGCTTACCTCGCGATTATAGATTTCCAATTATTTATTTCATTATTTCAGCCGCCAATGGCGACGACCAGGGAATGGAAAGTGCTTGGACGGATGCTGGGATCGAAGACTCGGGGAGAATCCTAGGAATGAGGGTGCCAAAGGGTGGAAAGCAGAAGCGCGTGGCTGTAGAAAATGAGAGAAGGCGATGTCTTTATTCAATACAGCGAGGGTAACAGAGGAGATAATAAATAGAGTGAAGACAAAATGGCGGGATGAGGTGACGAGTTCGAGGCTTGGGGTCTGCTCTAGGGGATGTCCTGGTAGGGGTACTGTTCAGGCGCGAATTCCGGGGCCCACCCTCTGTAAGGCTGGTTTATCTCCTCCTGCGACCTGTGCCAGTGTTCGTGATGGACCTCTGGCTTCACGATTCCATAGGAGACCCTGGCTGGATAGGGGGCCGGTGGCGTGAGCAACGCCTTCAGGGCGATGGCTCCGGAGAGAAGAAGGGACAGCAGGCCAGCGCCGAGACCCTTGATGCCTATCAGGCCGATCAGAGTGATGACTATAGGCAGGACGATGAGGGCCTTGAGCTTGAGGGCCAGCAGCAGAGGCAGCACGATCTTCTTCAGCTTGGTTCGGGCTGGAACGAAAGCGAAACGATGCAACGCCTAAAATCCTGCTGTCAATTTTCATTACAGGAAACCTTGCGATTTCTTTAACGAAAGCAATTAATGGGTATGCTGTTATCGAAGGAGGAGCACCAGGCTTGGTGTACATCCACGAATTCGAGGGATTCAATGGATCGTCGAGTGAAATTCACGGAGACGATGAGGTATGGGGTCTGGGAGGGGTATCTAGGAGCCTCTAATGGCCACTTATCGCCGGCTATCTACTTTCTTCGACATGTGGCACTCTCGTTCAAGGTCCTTGTTCGTCGTGTGCTCTCGTCAGCCGGCCCAGAAACCCGGAATCTCGGCGGCGGCCCACTTTATCCCGATCCCTGCCATCGCGAGGTTTTCGCGGATGCGGAGGAAGTGGGACGCGTCTTCGCGGCTTTCTACGCTCGTCGTGGCCACCTTCCGCCCTCCGCTCTTCTTCCTGAGCACGACGAGCGCGTCCCGACGTATTCGGGGGAGTAGAAAAAAGTTCGTGGAAATTTCGAGGAGAGAAAAGAGGCCAAGGAAAAGAGGAGAGCAGGCAGAGATGTCGGTCCGCCGGCGAAGCCAATCGGAAGCCTCGCCACCGGAAGTCCCACTTTGCGGCCAATCGTGCCACGTCTTCGTGGCATACTTTCACGGCATTGGAGAGACTTTAGAAAGGCGAGGTACTATAAGTTCGTGGCCGTGGATCGGTCCATTCACAGCGGCGATCGAGGCGTCGAAGATCCAGCCGCTCGGACCTCGAACTTGGGATCGGTAACCCTCGGCAGGCAACTCCTCGTGATCGCCTACCGGTGATCTCGTGGAAGGTCATGAATATTCTTCCTTTCTTTCAGTGCTTCGCGCTTTGGTATTCGAGAGAGTGAGTTTCCAGCGTCGAAGATGTAGATATGTAGGCTAAAGGAGAGATCGGAGGAATGCTTACGGTAGAAAGTTCCTTCGAGCTTTCTTTACCACGAATTCTTACTTTTATTACCTCTTCTTCTCTCGAGATTCTTTGCTTTAGTCAGAGAGAGTTTGGCAATATTTTAATCCTTCCTTCCGTTTATTTTTCGCTCATTTTATCTTCGTTTTATAGAGTTTCGCTTTCTATTCGGGTTTACAAAGATAAAGGTAAAGGAGCTTGTAACGAATACGAGGACTCTGACACATTGTAAACAATTCCGTAGCACGTGTGTTGGAGTTTAATCCGTAATTTACAGTTACGATACTTTATACCTTTGCTCGTTCGAATCTTGTACTCGAAGACAGGAATATTTTCAAATTTTTATCTACGTTATTAGAGAAAAAGAAACTCGAATCATTAACGCGCTATGCAAGAATTAATCTCACCTTCGGAAGCTCCAGTGGTCAGGGCTCTAAGCTCAAATCCCATATCCTTCTCACCCAAAGCTCTGCCAAACATGTCAGCAGAGGATCCGTCGTTAGGCAGGTGCACCTGGATCCTCCTGCTCCTGAAGAACTGTTCGATCTTGCTCACTAGAGGGTCCACGCTGGCTCTTCCGGACTCCTCTTCCTCCACGACGTCCACCTTTTCCAAAGTCACCATATCACCGAAGATCTTGATGGTGTCCCTCCGGTTCAGCTCGTCCATGGTTTTGGTCAGCTTGATCTCCACGCTCCTGGCGTCTTCCGCCATTACGAGGGCGACCGACAGCAGCGCCAATGTCGCGATCAATGGCTTCGCGTTCATCGTTGATGATCGATTTGGTATCGGACGGGACGGGCACGAGGATTTTGACTGTTTGCCCCGGGGGCAATTTTTCTTTTATACGTCGGCCCGCGATCAATGGTGGGGCCAGTTTGAACCATTTGGCAAGCGACGTGCAAAGGCCGCGGTGTCAGGAATTTTAATTTCGACGTCTTCACCGGCTGGCCGCTGCACAGACCTACGCCTCCAGTGACGTAGCGTCTACCGATAGAAACTAATTTTCCTTTTCACCGGGATCACTTTCGAGCGATACACCAGCATGGTCTATCGTCCGTGTTCGAATTAGGTTTCATTTCATGGCTGGCGGGAAAATCGATCGGATCGAAATCGATTCTATTATTTCCACGCGGAATAAAGCTCCATCTTGCCTCGCCCAACGCGCAAGGGAGCATAAATTTATGAAATATGAATTTGTAGAAATCCGCAGCACGCGTAGATAGTTGTCAGCGAGGATAGATAAAGTGTCTGCGGAGTGATTGAGAAATGGGAAAAGATAATGAGTTTGTCGAAGCTGTGTCCAATTTGTTTTGGAAGAAAGTAGGAAGCGTGTTCTCGGGCCCTGTTTCATCGGGAAAAGCGGAAAATTATAAGCAAAGTCGATGGCAGAGAAGTGGGACCAAGCTGTTGCTCATCGAAGATCGTACTTTCCAAATTCTGCCCACGAAATGGTGAACGAGCGAGGATACGGAGGACAGTATCGTGCCTCGCGGCACAATGGGCCCGCTCGTTTCAGTAGCAGTAAGAATAAAAAAGGAGACGGAGCGTTCCTTTTGTCCAGCGCGTACAATGGCGAGTTTCCACGACGGGAATCCGCGCTTTCAATCGGCCTCTCTAACAATGACAGAGCCACTCCCGCTCTTATACTCCCGTGCATCATATTCACGAGGCAGGTAATAAGTTTCTCGGTGAAAATTAGATTTCCGTGCCTGTTCGCGCGTGTGACACGGAACGGCATGCAAAACCGACCGGCGTGTCCCGAATCTGTTTTCGGTCGGAAGCGGGAGAAGGAGAGACGAGAGGAGAGAAAGAAATGGAAGCAACGAGGAAGAAAGGGGAGAGAGAAGGCGAGAAAATAGGGTATAACCCGCGGTGGGAGTGCAAACCGAAGCGTAGGTATGCTCGCGTCCGATCGGAATCGCATATGAGCCAGACCGATTGTCGGCTCGATCCACGAACATGTCGATATTTCGCGGCGGGACATACACTAATCACGTACAGCGCGTTTTCTATGCACCTTCACGCCTTACACCGCCGGCACGCGCATAAATAATTCCTCCGAGTTAGAAATCGTCCTTGCTTTCGATCCACCGTTCGATCCTGACCGGACTTGGGAAAAATCAGTGATCGATGCGTGAAAAATAGACGACAGATGATATATGTATTAGTGATAATAATTTATTGATACAGTGGTTATTAATAATTTACTCGGCTCATAAGTTACTCGCTTAAACGTTATCCTAGCAGTCGGGAACGAGTCTGGCTGGTATTAAACGCGACCAGACTCGAGACATATGGCCTCCAGGTAGCCTGGATTCTTTCGTTCCCCACGAAAACGTGGACACGAGATCGTCGTTTTAGTTGGTTTCGTTCGTGATTGGAGCCTGGGCCGAGTACGCCAACAAATGGGCGTCCATTTTCCCGTTTTCAGCCTCGAAGCTCCTCTTGTAGTAGCCCTGGGGTTGCACAGCTGCCGCGACATTGGCTGACCAGCCTTGGTTCCCATTGTCTATCCATCCAGTCGGTTGCGGGTTCTTGCTGAAGATGCTGGCTCCAGAATTGCTACCGAACAGTCTCTGGAAAGCTAATACTCCGGCCAGCAGAAGGGCGATCTTGCCCACGAACAGGGCTTTCGCGACCAGGAGACCAAGACTTCCGAGGAGAATGGGGATCAAGGCGAATAATTTCACTCCTGCGGCTGCGATCAGCGGCAGCGCCATTTTCTTTATCTTCGCGCGACCTGAAAATAACAATCGAAAAATAAAAATTAATCTTGGACCTCATATTTGTCATACAAAACAAAACCCAGGACAGAAAACTGTCAAATCAATTATCAAACGTGATCTAACGACCATGTTATCTGTCTTCCGTTTTAAAAAATTAGGCACATTTGCAGAAACGTAGTCAAAGGTGATCTATTAGTCTTGGACCTCAGATTTATCATACAAAACAAGAACCAGGACAGAAAACTGTCAAATGAAAGATCAAAGATGATCTAACGTCTATGTAATCTGTCATCCGTTTTAAAAAATTAAGAAAATTCGCAGCAACGTAATCGAAGGTGATCCAACGTCGATGTTAGTCAGGACTACTCGTCAGAAATTCGACTAGTCGAGTACCAAAAACGAAACCTCTGCCCTGCCAAAGTGAACGAGCAAACGAAAGTTGGAAGAGTAACAAGGTGTCGGCAAACGGAGCATGTTTGCTGTCATCTGTTAGCCAACGGTTCCTAAGTGTCGCTAATTAATGGTCCCCGCGTTATCAGCGGGCTTCTCTCCTGGCTGCGGAGGCTACGTATGATTTCAGAAGGAAAGCGAATGCAGGAGGTGGCGCGCGAGGAACGGGTTTATCCGGAACAGGTTGCTGCGGCGCGTATAGATATCACGAAGGTGAAAGGCTCGGTGAACAGTTTATTCGTTCATACCGGTGACGCGTCGGGCCGTCATCGGGGTGGGAAGGATTACGTAATGGGAGCGTCTCTATCATAGCGCAGGATAGAAAGTTACCTTCGTCCAGAGCGCGCGAGATAGAGCCCTCCTCGGGCATGCTGAGCTTCAAGCTGTGGGACTTCACGAAGGACAGGGCCGAGTCGAGCAGCATATTGACAAGCTTGATGGCTCTATCCGACGTATCTCTTGGTAGCTCGTTCATGATATCCACCTCGGTCTTCAAGTCCTTCCCACTGCGTTCCACTGGAAACAGAAATGGTACACGGGGACGTTAGATAATTCCATTTAATCCAAGTTGATAAAATCTCCCAGATTTCAAACTGAAGAAATTCTTGCAGGAGTTGGAAAAACAGTCGGAAGAATGGACGATGAGATTGAAGTTCGACTCACTCGGTGTTTCCCTCACGAACTTTACACCATCGATGATCTCGATGTCGCTAGACCTGGCAGCCCTGCTGAGCGAGCTGATGGTCTTCACGAAGACGCAGCTGAACAGCGCGTTCTCTTGCTCGAAGCAATCGAGATCCCTGTCCAGTTGCACGTCGTTAGGCATGGGCACGGCCATCGTGGACGCCGCGAGAAGTCCCAGAATCACTAGCTTGTTCATCTTCGGTTTCGGCTGATCGTGACGGGAGGAAGCGTCTGGTCGTGGAAGCGAGCACGTCCCTCGGAAAATTTTCGGAGCAAAGTGTGATCTGACCCTCCGTAGCTTCTATCTTTATAGGTGTGCACCAGCTGGGACCCTCCCCAATATCCCCACTCTAACCGATGACGCGTGTGACGACGACAAACGACTAAGGCACACCAGGCGTCATCGCTGGTACGTCGTTGCCCACCTCCCCGTCGTCAGACGGAACTTTCTTCGATAATTTTTTAAACAAACTGCCGACCGACTCTTCCGTGAGTCGACGGAGTAGCTAGAGCTGGGCGGACCTTAGTCTAGGCGATCCCTGATATTGGTGGCCCAGCTAGGTCCCGGGATTCGGGTCAGTAGGGGAGATGACGACGCCATGGGCCAAGGGATCTCGACGGTGCATCTCGATGGTAATTAGATTACGAAATTTTCCACGGAAGAATTCGAGCCTCCTACTTTTCTCCTCTGACACCTCCGAAGCTTTTCATCGACTCTGATGATCGTTCGTGCGTCAGGAAAAGGTTCTATCATCGATAGATCGTCATTGAATGTTCGATGGAGATATCACGCTTATGATTCACAGCGTATTCTCAGGTAATCTCCTGAACTCTAGGACTGAGGTGTCATCTACGACCAGGCCCGATACATGCAGGTACCTCCACGTGCAGCAAGCTGCTTACCTTGACCCACAGACCCGGTCATCAGTGGTTTATACCACGAATTACATCCTCGACAATGTTTTCCGATATAACACCCACTCTAAACAGTTTCCCTTTTGTTACCTGCGCCGTGGGCTCTTGCATTGTTCCCCCAGGTACCCTATTCGTGCACAGGTGTGAATCAGGAATTATAACATTTACAAACCACGTTTTCCCAGCTTGTGGAATTTTCCGTGTTTCCAAGATCGAGGCATCCACAGACCGCCGAAGAAAACTCTACTTTCTCTGGCACTGTTTGCTCTGTCAACAGTGTTAGACGGGCACGTCAAACGTGACTGAACGGAGCGGGGTAACACGTTGAATATCTCTTTCAGTCTGTCTCTCAGGTATTCGCATCTGATCATCATACATCGGTCACACAGGGTGCCATTTTCGGACACCCTCGTGTTCGCCGAGCTGTGCCCGTTTTAATAAGGATTCGCGCGAATTCCTGATTCGACAATCAGCGAGAAGTAGCCCAGGCGCTGTCACTCGTTCGGCAAACAATGTCCAACAATGCGTACATCTCATCGGGACAGTTTTATCGAGCAGTGCGTGCCTCGGAATGGCAACTGCCTTATTCGCGGGCGCCTCGCCATTGTCTCGTTCCGGCTCTCTTTAAATATTTAACAGCCTCGCGGAACTTCGTCATTTCGGTGTTAACGGTATTCGTTCGATGGATTTTCGCGATTAATTTTCTAGGTTACGCTTACGGCCACGAAGTCCCCGAGTTCCGATCGTCACGCGAGCCATCTGCGTTTACGTTCCCCCGTTCTTGGCAGATTCTGGAGGAAGGTTTGGGTTAGATTGACAGCGAACAGTGAACAATTCGCTGACTACGAGGATCAGAGAAGAATGGGACACGGGAGGTGGATTGGGGATCCAGTATGCAAATAGCAGGCGTTAAACGGAGAAATTTCTTCGTGGCTACTCACCTTGTTTCGACGATGATTCAATTTTGACCGCTGTTGCGTCTGCGTTACTTTCCTCTTATTGTCGTTTCGTATAATTTCGACTTTCGACTGTTCAGTCGAGTGTTTGGTAGACCATGGACTAGCCAGAAGTGTCGTGAGAGCATTGTTTCGTACAGCTGTGAGCTTTGACCGAAGGGAGGATCAGTGTCCCTGGAATCTCCAGATTCCATCGTGAGATTTCGGGGTCAATGAGCCGAATAAACTCGTCCTATTTGACACTGGCTCCTTCCAGTCTTATCTCTGTTACTTCCTGACTTGCTCAAAAGTCTGTCGTATCTCATGTGCTCGTTCCTCTTTCGTTACCCTCAATGACAGTGATTGCACAGTTGTGCAAATGGCACCAGTAAGTTACCATTTTTAAATATTTGTTTCTTCCACGAAATTCGCTGTTGGAAATTATTACTGTTGTTTTCTGCGTTATCGAAGATTAAATTGAAGATGACACGCGAAAATTTTTCCCAGTAACGAGGTGATTAGTATACCAATACGACGAGAGTACCTGCCACGCGGGTTCATAATTCTCGGAATTCGGGATGAACTTTCTCTCCATGAAGATGCGACGCCATTACGTAACGCTGTAATTCGAGGATGGATCTGGTCGATTAACTACACGCATTGTTTCCGCGGAATCGGAACAGGGAAATAACGATTTGCCAGCGTTTGAGAACACTTTCTACGGTTCGCTACGCCTTTCGTTCTTCTCGCCTCGTTCCTTTTGCGTAACGCGGTAATTAGCGAGTTTCGTTCGCGCCAGCACTAAAGGCCATACTTTCATAGACCTCGAACTCGTTCGATCGATCGAGCAGTAAATTCCAGACCAGATTCCTCGACCAATTTTTGTATAGATTCCTGCGAGGGAAGAAATACTAGGGGACGAGGGATGAAATGAACGAAAGATTTTGAGGTTTGTCGATATGAATCTTTACTTTCTCCTGCGCCGTTCCCTGTAAAATTTATAAGGCTCGCTGTCCATCATGTCGTCTCCAGTGTCGAACATGTCGTGCCTCTTGTATTTATTCACGTTCACGACTTCGTAGCCCGATGCGTGACTCTGAGCGACCTTCTTCAATCCTACAATGGCCGCCAGGATCAAGCTCATCAGACTCAGGACCACCGCCTTGCCGCTCAAAATCGCCAAAGTCTTCAACGCGATGGGCAACAGGATCGACTTGATCAACATGAATCCTACGATCAGGGGGATGATGTATTTGTTCAACTTATGCCTCTTCTTTTTCCTGCGAACTGCAACAAAGTTATTAACTTATTATTAAAATTAATTAATTAACTT
>NW_016907911.1:302968-317075 GCF_001483705.2 Eufriesea mexicana | reverse complement strand
TCCGCGAGTCATGGGGCCCTGGTTGTAAAGACATAAACCAGGTCCCCATTGACCTGAAGTCCTCGACGTCGCGAAGGAGTGGAAAATATACGAAAGACCTTCGCTTTCCGCATCTGGCGTGTGTCCCTACAAGTCATTACCTCAAATAAGGAAACCATTGGAAAGTCTGAAAATATACATATTATAGTATAGGAAACAGAGGGTTCAGAGGAAATCCTTAAGAGAACTCAGAGAAAATCCTCGAACCTTCGTGAACCCAGAATCCATCCAGTGCCGAGGGTGAAAATCATGCAGCTGCAACACTTTCTATCTTCAAGTTGTTTACACGACTTTACGCGAGTTTGCGCAGCGCACGTGACGCGATGTCTGACGACTGCGTGGAAAAGTGTCGGGAGCACGAGTTTCCAGAAACGAATGGAGCAGCGACCGGAAGGAGACACTCCGAAGGCCCGAGTCAGACTCGGCTGCCGTTGGATCCAGGTCAAGTATCCGCGATGCTCACGAGGATCTGACCTGGCTCATTAGCCACGAATTTATGATGCTCGTTTAGCTACTGCTCGATTTCGCCGTAGTTAAATCCTCGAGTCCTCGAGATACCCTAGATCGGTCTCCGTGGTGAGAAGAGAGTTCACCGATGCGCGAAATTGTTCATCGGGAGTCTCTGACGGAGTGAATCGAGCGGCGAGCTGAAGGCGAAGGTGCATCCTGTAATTTTGCGGTGTTCCGTGTAATTTGCGCGTGGATTCTGCTACGGCAGGTGTGAAATTTTTGTTACGTGTCTGGTCTCCGTTACCTCGCTCGAATCGCCATGTTAATGGCCGAGATTCGTTATAGGATCCTGGCTAATAGACGGAAAGGCACGGCTGCTCTTTCATGCATTCCTCTCAGAGTTTCCATTTTCATTCGATAAACGTGCAAAGGAGAAGTTGAAAGTAGCTGACAATTTAAATTTTAATTTCCCAGATTTAATTTCCATGAAGCAAATCTCGAAGATCCGGAATTTCGCGTATGCGAGATATACTCTCCAGGATTTTATAGCACCAAGCGGCATGCAACCTGCGACCTTCGCGGTTGCAACACGTTACGTACCTCGAATCGAGGATGCTCGATCGGCCCAGTGGCACACAAAGCAGCCGAAGAAGAAGACGCTAGCTTTTAAGACCCTGTTCTCTACTTCCTGACGTATAAGCGACGCAGAAGGCGGAGTTAGGGGAAGCCTCAGTTCGGAGACAGTGTTTCTCGTTCGATCTGATCGCAGTTTCCTAACGATTACTTTCCAATCGTCCATCGGAGAGCTAAGTGTCACGCGTTTCGATCGTTAGATCCTCTAGACTCAAATTTCGAGTTTCTTCTTTGAAATCATTTCGGAAGGAGACTCGCAGCTCTCCACTGCAACTGTCATTGTTTACTATTAACGATAACAGTGACCTACAACCACGAGTGAGACTCGTGATAGGGAATTTGGGCCACGAGCGAAGACCACGTGTCTGACTCGTGGCGAGGAATTTGTGCCATAGGCGAAGACTATGAGTCAGACTCGTGGTGAGGAATTTATGTCATTAACAATATGCAGGTGTCAGAGTGGTGGTACTTGGTTGCACCGATATATACATGTCATAAGAAGTATACATTTTGCGCAAATTTCGAGATATGGCTGAACAGCTGAATGGCTTGACGTGCGATAGACCTTGTTGTTTACTATGGCCCGCGCAATTAGGAGATAGCACGTAGGCTAAAGGGTCTGTAGGGGTCCTCCGACCCCCACGTTGTTGAGGGATGAGCTTCGTCCCGCGCCTACTAGTGGACTCATCGGTAATGTTACCCTAACAGACCAATTTCCTTTTTCCAATTTAACATACGTTTAACACTAGAACTACCAACCCAGTCAAGATGACTGATCCCAGAATTTTCCTTTTCGCAATCACATACATGCAAACACATCACCTACTTTAAGAATAAAATTGGTATCAACTCATATTAAGAAAACTGTGATCAATATATTCCCTTATATTCATCGTATCGCTGAAATTACTATAATCTGTGCACGTTATAGTTAGGTGCCTGTTAAAGATCGGTAGTTCTAGTGTTAATGAGCCAGAAACTAGATACAATAATATACATATAAAAGAACCGAAACGTATAAAAGAGTTACAAATGAGAACTTAGACTGTGAGATCGATGGCTCCAGTGTGAAGCACTCGTGATCTAAAATCAAACTAAATCTACCACGCTTATCGTTATAGGATAATATACATTTAATTTGCATTAGGAAGAAATTCACAGACGCGTGTGTTAGAACGGTCCAATGTTTCTATGACAATTGTCTAACGACGTGTATACCACGTCGTTGACGATTCTGGGACAAAAAGCATTACGATGTGCGTGGCACGTCTTTCTAGAGCAAGTGGTTAAGAACTATCTTACATCAGTATGTGTATTTGTCTATGCATAGAAAGGCACGAAAACTATGCAGTTTTGGGTTTTAAGTGGGTAAAGTGCGGGGGGATGGACTAAATAAATAAATAAATAAATAAATAGGTGGAGAGAAGTATGAGAGAGAAGAGGATAGATGAGGTATATATATTTTTATTTATTTCAAGATTTCAAGACCCTAGCATGCTCTAACTTAGACAGGGATACTATTGGAAGATCGCGAAGTTATATAACTTAGAAAGAAGAGCTATAGAAGAACTATATAAATCTTACAGACTTGTTAGAAAGTCCTCAAAGTCGAAGTCGATCCAATGGCGAGGGTGAGAATAATTTTCTCTGCAGGTTAATTTCCGGGCTTGGCATAAATTTTTCCCAAGGTAAGAAGCTTCGAAACAGGCCTATCTCTAATTTATTTGATACCCGACGTTAGAAGTTAATCCTTCTCATCCCAAGGAACATTACCCACCGCGATATCCTGCTTCTATCTACAGCCTGCTCCGTAGTCGAATTACAATTTTTCCATAATCGCGCAATTAGCCCAATTCCTTTTGATTTCGGCGCAGTAAAGTATCGTTTCTCCACGCTGCACGATCACGCAGCAATTAGCAGCGTGCACTAAGCGTGGATGGAACATACTGACGGACCATAGGCGCATCCGCGTCGCAGGATCAAGCGATACGGCAAAACAAGTTGCACAGGACAACCATCCGTGGCTGGATTCACGCTCTGTATGTCGTAACTGCTCAGTGCATCTGTATGTATAAAAATGATCACTCGTTCGTTTAGTCAGTCCGTGTCGAACATGCTTCGATGTACGTTCCTCGTGTTACAGCTTTACGGCTTCCTAGCCACATGCTGCTGCACTGTTCTGTATCGAAATGCGAACGGTGAGGTGTCGATGCCGATTCGATGCGGTCAGAATAAGAATTTCACAGAGTGTGAGACGTGGAAGGTGCGGAATGTCGTAAACACAGTTGAGGAAATATATATCACGTTTAAGTATAATAAAATTTCCTACCAAAGTGCAATTTTCAAGGGAAAAGTACGCAAGAAATTGGACGACGAGGAACTCGAGTTTCTCCTTAAAAATTCGGGGGATGGTTGGAAATTTAGGATTTCTTGGATAATTAATGCACGCGATTTATTTTGCTTCGTGAAACTCCGTGGATCATCGATCGCGTCATAAAATCGAGTACCGTTTTTGTGTCATTGGAGATGCACCAGATAACGCAGGTCATCAGAGGCAAGAAGGAAGCGGTCCTTATTAGTCACGTTCGTGAAATGAACATGGTAATAAGGCGAACTGGAGTGGAAAGGATTTATGGCTTCAGTGTTGAGTTTTGCATTATGGTACCTATTACACGTCGCTAACCAGCCTGTGTAATGACACGCTGCTTTGCCAGCGAGCGATTAACACGCCATGGTAACGCGATTCGATTACCCCATCCTCGATCGCACGGATTTCCCTATCCCGAATCGTTCCATCTATGAAGATCCTTCGTTAAACTTGCGTTAACAAAAATTTCTAATTTCTAATTAATTTATCAAATAATAAGCGTCTGAAATCCTTCTCGTGAAATTAATTCCAGACTTCTATCGTTGTTTCAGACGAATTACATGTATGAAACTTCGTGTACCTTCGAAGGAGTCTCGCGTGACAGGCAGGACAGTGTCAACAGCGTTCAGAATCCCATCAGTGAACCGATCGACGGGACTTCTCCAATTTTGCAGCTGAGGTATCCAACGCTGTTGCATCACGGTAGCCTGCGTGGTCTCCGTTGAGGTTAGCAAAGGCAGCAAGAGCAATGGGAATAGCAGCAGCATCCTTCTGTCTCATCCGATAGTGCCAATCTTCGCTGATGCTCCACAGTCTCGACAAGGGACGTGGTACACAATTCTTCAGAAGATCGATTTGTCTCACTAGAGTTCACAGTTGAGAGTTCAGAGTCTGTGGTCCTCGAATAAACGTTGCTCGAAGAATTGGGAAAATCGCGTGGCCAGGTTGACAGACGTACCGTCCAGCTGGCAAATGAAATGTTCACTGACATTCGCCCTAGACCGGACCATTAGTTTATATAGGTGGAACGTGAAAAGCCCAGAGAAGGAGACCACCATCTAAGTTGGTACTGACGCGTGACGAAGGATTCGTCGTCCATTCCCGTCCACCTCCGTCTGTGTGCTCTCCGATCATTGGACGACGTCGTCACTGGTTGGGCCCGCTGGTCCCGGTAACTCTTGCGGCGGTGGACGGATCGATCGATCGTTCATGACGGCACGCTTCCGTCGAGATCGTCGCGAGAGTGTGGAGACTGGTCTCGATCGTTGATCGAGGTTCGTTTCACAGTCGAGTAACCGATACATCTGGACGACTGCAGTCTGATCCGTTCGTAGGGTCTCGTCTTGCCAGGGTGGAGAACGATAATGGCGATGGGACTCGAAACGAAAACGATCACGAGAAGAAAGGAAAGGAAAGGAAAGGATTTGGGTAATCTTGAGAACGAACTATGTCCAATTATAGGTACTTAATTATCGATGCAATTATTGATTAATTTATCCAATGGAAGGCTACTACGATGACTCCTCTTGAGAAAAGAAGGAAGGATGCTAGATCAATCTCTAGAGCTTGGAGATTTCGTTGAAAAGAGAGATTTTGACGTTATCTTGATTAAACGAAGGCGCGATCAGCTAAGAAGAACTGTTCGTAAATTTTCATCGCGTGTTTCGCTAAATCAACGAATAATTAGAAATCGGGAGATAGCTTTTTTAATTCTGACCGTAAAACGCGATCTGTTTAACCACGTTGCGTGCTCGCAACGAATCTTTCGACTATTTCTAATTGAATTATTTATTGCTTCATCTCGAGCCACGAGATGGAGAGTTTGTTGCTTCGAAACGAAACGGCAAGAACAGTTATTTGATGAGGATCGACGAGGAAAAAGGTACGGGAAGTTCGTCTTCCTAATTGAATTCTGTGAAATGAAACCCTGATCGGCCTGGTTATCGGGCCATTTCCGACAGTTTTTGCGGAAGCATCTGGTGACCGTGTTCGTGTTCCTCGCTATTTAAACGTGGACAACACCCGACCGTTATCCTCCTTTGAAAATAAAGCGCAATATCGATCATTACGGCGACATGCAACGCTCGAAACAAAGAACGAAAGAGGACCGCAATGATGACTATGATTTCGTAGACCTAGGCTTTTCGCCCTCCCCTTTCTTTTATTCCTTCCCCTCCTTCTGCCGCCTTGTCCCGTTTCTCGTGCAATTATTCGCGTCCCCGTGTTCGCGCAGGAAGCTAGGAAATTGCCCTACGCTTCCTCGAGGAGCGTTACGATGTTCTTTCAGCTGGCACATGAATAGAAGTGCGTCCACGTCTATTTTCCTCTATTCCTACGTCAAAGTATCACGTAACACTACATTTCTGACCCCGTGACCATTTTTTGGTAATCAAAGAACTGATCGAATATTTAAGAATGGATTTCAATTTCGCGTGTTCCATTTATTTCATTTGTTAAACGTTTAAGTGACCCAGTAATTGTCACCCATACGATAGACATCCCATATTGCTAGCCACTTTTCCAACGGTATGTGCGATAAGTTAGGAGGATTTTCACGTGTCACGTTCGTTATTATCCGAAGGCACGAGAAAGAGGATTTAGAAAGCGCATTTATCTACGATATAATACAGGTGACCAATTAGCAAAACGGAATAATAACGTTGCAACGCATCGCTCAGGGTTGAACCACTTTCCATAACAGCGTCTATATAAAATGACACTGAAATCTGGCAGGTTTCCATAAAATGCGAGTGCACTAAATCACTGCATCGGACAGAGCTCGTGTCTAGAAACTCGATTTCCACGAAAATGGCACCTGTTTGATACCAAAAACACCAAACCGCTGTCAATCGAAGGAACAATAGATTCCGTGACACGTGTCAGCCCTCCACCCCAATTTTCTCGTCTCTAGATTTCACCATCGTGCTACGTAAAAGATCTTCAACCCTTCCAACCCTTCCAACCCCACCCGTTCCAATTTTCGTCCCCAATCCCTACCCCGGAACCGTCTATAAATCCGCGCGATAAGATGGCGGATCGACCTAGCCAGAATCGAGACACCCATCGATCAGTCCCATCAGTCAACTTGTCATCGGCCCGGTTAGCAGCTCAGCGTAACTCAAAAGTCATCGTGCACATCGCAAGATCCTCCTGAACGTGTGATTACGCGGCCAGCTCGCTCCACCCCGCGCTTTCTGCCTTCGTCGGGGCAATCCTCTGTACCGTTCGACAATATAACCTGACACATATATCGTCGTCGACAATTTGGCCCGTAGCATGCCGTACGCATATATTGCCGCCACGTCGCACGCTGCTCATTTTTCACGGACGGCCGATCCAGCTGGTAACTGAAGCGTGCCCGGCGTGGTACCCTGGCCAGCCCCTCTCGGGTCGTCGTCGAGGAATCAAGAGCGCATCAGTTAGCTCGCGGTCGCGGTTGCTCGCTGTTGCACTCCGTTACGAACCGGATAACGTCCACCATTTGCATTCCAAGTGTCATTCGGGATCGCGAGTGTCGCCGCTTGACATCGCCAATCTTCTCGGAAGATATCATACCGAGACGTTGGTGGACGTTGAGGAATCCATGAGAGATCTGAGGAACCTATCAGAAATCTAAGGAACCCACGAGAGATCCGAGGAACCCACGAAAAATAGTTGACAGGGGAGACCTTCGCAAACTTCTGCCAGTGGATTCAGGGTCTAAACGGAGACGTAAGTCGTTTGATTCGTGTATGTGATACTGACGTGTCTCAGTTTAGGGGTTGAAGATCACGGGTACTGGTACCTTTAACGCGTCCCAGTTTTAAAATTCCAGGGATTCTAAGTTGATAAATGAGAAAATTTTCTTGAATAATTTTGACATCGTTTAGGTTCTTAGCGTAGTTCACCGGGCGTCTGGGTTTGAAAATTTAATATTCTTATTATGGTTCGAGCTACTCTAGTGGGATGCCAAACTTAGTCACCATTTCACGCTTTCAGAAACATTGAAATAGACAATTAAGAGAAGTCATGGTGCGGGCAGTATTGGAAGAAACGAGTCTGTCGTGATCACCGGAACAGGGAAGAAGGTCTAATAACTCGAATGCGATCGAGAATCATCGGGGCACGAGGAATTCGTGACGGCTTCGAGGATGTAATTGAGGGTCGTGTCTAATCGTGGGCAGAATTCGCGCGAACTTGTCGGGAAGATGAAATCGAGAGTGAATCTAGTCGCGATTCTGTTAACGCTCAGCTACTTGGTACGCACGTTGGAAGGCTTGCGAGACGAGAAACATGGGAACCAGAAGGAGTACCCGGTTGGGAGGAAGGTAATCAAGGAGGTTCATAGCAAGGTTGCAGCTCAGAGCGCGGTTCTTCTGCGTAGACAAGATAAAAGGAAAGTGGCCAAGACTCGAGTCAAGAATACTGGCTTGGGTTTGTCCAAAGACTATCTTCACGAGTCAGGTAATATCGAATCTTACTTTTACCTCGAGAAATTTCTCTTAATATTTATTAAATTCAACGACTGACAGTGTTCAATTAAAAATGAATTAATCAACGCATTAATTTAAATTAGAACCTTTTCCATAAGAATTATTCAAATTTCTAACACCTAATAATTTAATTTATTCGAGCAGTTTCCATTTAAATAACGACACACAGTTGTCATAGTTGTCCAATCTTTAACTTTATTTATTAATTTTTGATTACTCGCGATGAAAGATACAGAGGATTTATGGGGCAAGACACGGTGATTAGTTGCGAAGAAAAACCGATTCGTGGATAACGATTTTCTTAGATCCACGATAGTGTGATCGATGGAAAAGAAGCGGCAATGGACGAGGAGTTAGAATTATCCCTTCCAATGGTTTTCAGACCGTCCTCGGCGAAGGAAGCGGAAGATGGACCGCACTATGATGGCGCTGCTGATGGCCTACAAGCTGAAGTTCGTCGCTCTGATTCCAACCATGGTCGGTGGGTTAATCCTGTTAAAGGCCACTGCGTTGCTCGCGGGCTTCTTCTTCGCGCTGTTTGCCGCGGTTCTAGGTCTGAAAACGCACTGAACGAAACGTTGACGCGAGGAAAGCAACATCGACAACGTGGGGCGAGGTCGATGCTGTCGATTTCGGTGTACAGTGCGATCGATAGAAACAGTTTCGAGATCCCTATCCCGTGACACGCTGGCGCGCGCCATCTTGCCTCGATCTTGCCTTCTTCTTCTAACGGGCATAGGCGTAACAATGTAACATATTATGTATCTCGTTGGTGTAGCGAAAGAATAAGCGATGAAAATGATTAAACCGTTGTGTCTTCCTTATTCACGTCGATCACGTGCCTCTTTATTTCGATCTCAGTCTTGATCCATCGCGAGAGTCGCTGTTACAATGTGGGATTAACAGTGTGCGTACTGACGATAAATAATCATGGCGTTTAACAATAAATAATCCGTGTCTTAGGTAATTAAACTATTCGAGGGCACGAGGATGAGTATAGTTTGCGGAGAAACGACTGCAAATCGGAACGCAGAGGTTAATATTTTCGCTCTTTGCAAGTCGTCTCGCGCGCAAAAATCCCTCTACTCGGTTCCGTTAGAAACTCGCGTGTGTGCAAATGGTTGCGTAGCTATTATCGTGTCGAATGATTTCCCGGTTGACGGGGAACGAAAATGAGTGGCAGCTAGATTACGACGGTATGTCCGACTATAGCGTGACGGCGTATTTGCTCGCGTATGTCGTTGACATTCATGGTATACGTTTAGGTAACGACCGTCATGCTCGTCTCGCGCGTTAAGCTAAAAATTCGGTGCATTTCGTCTGGCTGATTTTCCGAGCTAGCTTCTAAATTTCCAACTAAGCAAAGCATAATTTACGCAAAGGGATAATTAACGGGGTCTAAGAGCGAGATGATCTTCGTGATTCTTTATAAATAATCGAACAATGTACATGGGAACTGAAGAAGGGACTCGTCGTCCTTCGTGGAAGGTTGTAAACCGAAGATTGAACTCTAATGACTCTCGAGTATCTGTAAGTTTTCGAGTTTATAGCGTTCCCTTCGACGAAGAACCTCTAAGTATCCAACGATCAACGAACTTCTCTCTATGTAACAAAGAAAATCGCGTCGTCACTGTAGAATCGCGGGTGCAATGAACGATAATGCGCTGGAGAATGCGTGTGTGTCGGCCTAGAACGTAGAACAGCTGCCATTCAGGCGCCACGGGCACCAAACGGAACCGGAAGGCCTCCCTTGCCCCTGAAACGCTGCAATCAGTGCTGATGTCGCGCCGAGTAGGCCAAGTTCTGCGCGTACTCCCGTGTCAGCTCGGTCGTCGATGTCTCCGTGGAGCTCAACACGTTCTTCAGACTCCTATCCCAGCCTCCGCCGCTCTGCTGCCAGCCACCGTGGTCGTGACTGCTCTTCTGGCTCAACAGTTTCTTCAGCCCGATGATGAGAGACAGGACCAGGGCGATCTTGCTGATGATCAGAGCCTTGCCAGCCAACAGGAACAGCACTCCAAGAGCAATAGGGATCAGCGCGGCCATCTTCATAGCCATTCCCATCATCATCATGCCCATCATCTTCTTCATCTTGCCACGCCCTTCTTCCATGCCCCGTTTCAGCTCACCGGGACTAGTCCTGGGCAATCGAATCTGAATGTTGAAACTGTTCAACAGGGAAGCCACGCGATCGAACAGGATCTCGTTCAGAATCTCGTCCTTGCTGGACGTGGTCCTGCCAAGAGTGGTCTCCAATTCGGACACGGAGCTCTTCGACATTTCGTCAGTGGTCCTGACTAGCTCGAGGTTGTCCGACAGTGGCAGAGTGCGCATTCTGCCCAACCGTTCGAAGAATCCGATAGCCTTCTTCTTCAGGCACGGGGAAATGGCTATATTCCTGTGCTGACAGTCCTCGTAGACTCTGTACATCGCCCTGAAGCCTCTGTCCACCAGACTGTCGTCCTCCTTGGTCTCCGACGTCGCGTAGCAGACGGCACAGCACGCCAACAAGACGAACACACACTTGGAAGGATTAATCATCCTCGTGGCGTTTGCTGGTTCAACGATTCGGTAATCCTCGACGGGGGAGCGAACACGGCGCAGAGCGGAACGTCACAGGAACGTGTATATTCACCGACGAGAGAAGAGAAGATCACTGAGCGCACTTCCTCGGGCTTCAGGATCCAAAGAGGGAACTGGCGGCAGGAGCAGAACACCGGACGGATATATACCATCCAGCTAACCGCCATCCCTCGCGCACCGGGCTGACTTGTCTCCCACGTAAGGAGCCGTGCCAACAGCCCGCGCACGTACCAATGGTACACGTGACAACGTCCCCTCGACGGCCTCTAAACAACCAACGTTCTCCGTTCTCCCCGTCGATTCACCAGGTCGTACTCGCTTCATCCTATGTGCCATCTCGCTCCTCGCTGCTCGTCCCCCCGCGCCGAGGATTCTCTCGCACCGCGACCCATTCTGACACACAGACCCACTGAAGCAACAAGATCGAGATAGAGGAAGCTAGAACGACCTGACTCGCGTTAGGTTTCGCTGATGTCTAAGGGGCAGGAGTAGGGGCACGGTGCAAAAGGAAGCATCCTATTGGAGTGCCTGGCACGGTGACCCTCTTGACCCCTAGAGTAGCGTCGTGACGCTTGGAAGTAGTTTTAGGTCGCGGACGGACCGCGGCCTTAACTCTCGCGCCTGTCCCTTCCACCTTTGCTGTCTTCTCCTACGTCCTTTAAGATCGTGGTCTGGATTCGCTGCCAGTGAACTGTATCTGATCGTTCGCGCGATTTCCAACGCTCCTCGGATCTCTCTTCGCGATCGATTATCGAGTCGAGATAGTTGCTCGTTCGACATTCGCTTCAGTTCTTGTATCTGCATTTAACAGTAGTTGCAGCGATTGCGCGCTGGGATAGTCTCGGTTTGTTTCGCCGAGAATCCCGAGGTACATGCTCGTTTGACGGCCGGTAATTAAAATGGCTGCCCGGTATGCGGTTTCGAGACAATGCAACGAATCGCGTAACAACGCCAGCAAATTACCATCCTCGTTGCATCTTTTTCGTCCGTTGCACCAGGCTGCCAGTGCTCACCTTCACTCGCCGCCTTCCGCCTCTGCCGAGGCTAACTCGGCGTGTCCACCACGAGGGAAACGTCTACTTAGCCAAGGATTTATTAGATCACACTGGCCATGCAACCTTTTTCTCTTCCTTCCACAATTGCCACCCTGTATGAACTCCACTTCCACTCCATTAACTAACCCTTTGCGGTCCCATATTCTGGGACTCCGATTTTATCCCAGTAGGTCAAAATCTCGATTTTATTTCATTTATTGAAACTATGACTATATTATATTTTACAAACGGATATTCGGATGTTCGATATATTTTTAACATACAGGGTGGTCCTTGCGTCTGGATACACATGAGAAAATGGAATTAGACATCAGTAGTAATTAATAATTAACGCTTAAAGTTGTACCAACCGCAGAGGGTTAATTTCAGTAAAGATTCATTTAATCAGACAATTTCAGGCACTGGCGTAGACCTAATTTTCAAGAGAAAAGTTCAGTCAAAATTTCTCACGAGTTGTAGTTCGTCGGTGATTTTGGAGGTTAAAATTTGGAAGGGTGGTTGGGAAAATGTATCGATCAAATGGAACATGTCACTGTGCCGATCTCGCGGCAGCACTAGCGCGCGCTCGATCGAGGTTAACGCATCTCTAATGCGACAACGACGCATCCTCGATGCTCGCTTACCTACTTCGCGATTATCCCATAGCGAGGGTCGCGGTGCACCGAGGCGAACAGTGCTAAAGCGCGTGCCACATTCGCGGCACGCAGGTGAATTCACAGTCGCCTCTGGGGACGTGTTCCGCGGCTGACAATGGGATGGAAACCGAACCCCTGCAGCGCGCAAGTGCGACGAGAAGATCGGACGCTTTGGGTTAGACGCTCATCGCGATTCTAACGTGTGAAGCTACACGCCGGCATTGACCTAAACTTCCGGCGAGTTTGTGAGAAAGGTGTTAAATGAAATGCTAAACGAAAACGCTGAGTTTATAATTTGGGAATAATGGAACGTGTACGGGGTATTCAATTTAAGTCTACTCAGTCGAACGAGTTATGAATTGCTAAAACAATATTTGACATAGGCGTTGGGTGGTCTTGATAAGCGCGTAATTTAATTTAAATAAATTTTTTGGTATTGGATGGTTTGGTACTATAGCAGTCATATGAACGTCAATTTTATTTCCTTGATGTATTAATTGGTGTAGTTCGTAATTTTTTTAAATAGGAAAATATTCACCCTTTGCACTCGAGAGGTGACGCTCAGTCACCATTTCGTGAAATTTGGAAGATCGATATTAATTAATATATCAAATTCAATGTAATGTAACAGTGTGCGAGGTATCGAAATCAAATAATTCTACAATTCTATTATTATAAAATTCTTTATTTACTGCTCGAAAAAGTATCGTCAGTATTTTAATAGAGAATCTTTGATTTTCTACTCTTCTCTAGCCAAAAAATCGTCGAGTGCGAAGAGTTAAATCACTTATGGTACGATAGGTAATTAATATTTTGGGATTAGAAAAGTCCAATCCATGTTTGTAACTTTTGTCAGCATCGTCAATGGTATCGCAAATGTCCAAGTGGCTCCGTTCGAATGGGACACCCTGTATATACGTAGAAATAGGTATTTGGTTTGGGTTACGGGGTTAGTACCATGAAAAGAGACTTGTTTCTTTTACTAATACCCTAAAAACCTTTTCTCCTGCCTATAATTACATCGTGCTCGGAGATGTTCTTATATCATTGTTATTATTTAATGATCAGAGAAGAAGGAGTCTACTTTCTGTATGCCAGAGAACGCATTTCGCTTTATCATTCCAATATCAAATAGTAAACGCGATACTGCTACGTTCGCCATTGTTGCAGAAGAAAGTTCTCGATTTGCTGGTAAACGAGGACGCGCGGAATTAATGGTCGAATACGTTACTGTCATGGCATGAATAGTTCCGACGATTCTTTCCAACTATAACCGTGAAGATTCACTTCCATTAACCAAACACAAAGTCTCCCGAACTCCTTCCTAACACGAAAACGTGTCTCTCTACACGAGTCTACCTGAAATCGCGTTCAAACTGTTCAAAAATTCCTAGAGAGTGTCATTAACGCTCGTTTAGTGGTCAAGAAATCTCTACAAATAGCAGCTCGTGTCTGAGAACACCATGACACTATGGGGGTCTAGTTTCCCAGGTGGTGGTGGTGGTTCGAGTGCTGAGTGCTGACAGGTAGGGCTGGAAGGGATGAATGGGGAAAGGCCAATAGACACTCGAGATTGTTGGTGAGACTATGGGGGTCCCCCAAGGGGGGTTATTATGTACTTCTTTGTGGTTCTTGTGGAAGTTGGAAGCATCCTGTTGGTCGTCATACTATCATAGGCAGCAGGGTAGAAGGGTACAAGGAACGGATGCGTTTAATCCCAGGTCT
This sequence comes from Eufriesea mexicana, assembly GCF_001483705.2. NCBI lineage: Eukaryota > Metazoa > Arthropoda > Insecta > Hymenoptera > Apidae > Eufriesea > Eufriesea mexicana. Next base: position 303,115 of record NW_016907911.1, on the reverse strand, counting down.
GTTGGAGGACTCATCGCTAAGGCTACCTAGGCTAGCAGTCTGAAGGTGGAGGACAAGCGGTTTTTTAGAGATACTGTGTTTACTGAGCAGGACTTTATTGACGTGCGGGTGGGGGGGGGGGGCGGATGGGGAGAATGGAAAGTCTAA
>NW_016907911.1:268905-299487 GCF_001483705.2 Eufriesea mexicana | reverse complement strand
GACGACGAGCAGAATCAATCGATCACTGGGGTGGAGAGGATGTTTGGGAGAGAAGAATTGTGGAGTGAAGACGCTGGAGACGTAGAGGGTGAGTCAGACCCCTATGGTGTTGTCAGAGACAAGGTGGTTAGAGATTGGAAACGCTAAACTGTCTCTATAAACACACGGTGTTTGAGAAATTAACTAAACATACACGGGATTTCATACTCCGTAAGAAAGGAAAAATATTTTAACGAGTAATAGCAAATTTGTGGATTGACGAAAAAGGTATTAAAATGAGAATAAAATTTAATTAATTACATGGGATTGCAAAAATCGTAGGAAATCATTAATTATACACTCACGAGAGATGTACTTATATCGTTGGATATACGTTATAATTTTATAAATATGATTTGTTTATTGATTATTTATATAATAATCAATGTATATCAATATAATTAATGTTTATTAATATAACAAATTGCAAATAATTTTGAATAGAGCAATAAAAGGAATTTTGCATATTTAGTTATAATAATTGTCTGACTGAATATATCTGAATATCGATATATTTTCTGTATTTATTTTTATTGCACGTAGATTATAGATGAATTATCTACAGATGGACGTATCGATGTTATTACGTGTGTTAAATTGTTAGCATTACATACCCCGTTTATTAGCCATTAAAAATTATCAGGCAACTACAAGTGGATCTAACCATTCCGTTGCTTATCCGCTTATTTATTTCTCATTCTGTTACTCGCTTGCTGCATACTACCAGTTATACTTTTTTATGATCCATAACAGATCTCGCGATGAAAGCAGAACATTACGTATTCACGTGGCATCTTGCTTTAAGGGGAATGAGAACGTTCCGGTCAGACGTTGCCCGAGTAACTACGTAGTGGACGCGTTAAGCGATTCTTCCACCGATGTATATATATATTTATATATATTTCATTGCGATGCGTACCTCGTGAAAATATGAAGTACCGTTTCGTGGGAATGGTTCTAACGCGGTTACTCGACTCGCTGGATAATTATTTAATTAAATCCTGCGTGTGTTTCCTTTCAACGCTATCTTCGTAAAGGATCTCGAGCATCGCGTGACAAGGGATCCCTTTCGTTGAACGTTCTTTATTTCCTGTTGAAACGAAACAGATGCGTATCTAAATTAACTGTTGCTTTAATTTTATTATAACAAATAACCCAAGATTCCCTTTTCTCAGTCACCGGGCGAAAGAAAAAGAACAAAGGGTACTGGCAGATGTTGCTGTACTTTCTGGGAGCCTCGAAGCTCGCTATGCTCTACGCGATAGTAAACGCTGTTGCTGCTATCGCTGCCAAGGCTCTGATCGTTGCTAAAGTCGCCCTCGCCATTGCAACAGCGATTGCTCTGACGAAAGCCTCTGGTGAGTGAAATTTAATAAATATATCGCAATAATGGATATATTTTCTCACTTTAACGAAGGCGTCCTTCGCCTCGATCTTCAAAGGATCGATAATTTTCCATTTTCCTTTCAGGACACAAGGAGAAAGTGTCCTACGAGATAATTAAACACCCCTATCACAGCTACGAGCAAACTCAGAGCGCCAGCTACGATTACGACCATCATGGCGGATTTGAGGAAAACGATTTGAACTACCGGAAACGACGAAGAATTTACTGACGGAGAATCGACTGGTCGAAACTTAGAGTACAAAAACATTCGCAAGATATTAGAAATTTATATAATTATTTTGGATAATAAAAGCGCAAAGTAAATTCGTGGATTTTTATTCACCGAAAAATGATCGGAAGCTTTTAAATTGATCAATTAATTGATAATTTCTGGAGAAGAAGAATCTCTCTCGTTACTTTTTATTCATGTAATTTTTACAAAATGGAAACATGACGTGATCGTGTGCATCTTTCGCGACATGGTTGCACGCGTAAGATCAATAAATAAATAAATACAGTAATATTAATTTTTGGTACAGCATATTTCGCTAGTTACTCTTGAACAGACATCGGATTGCCTAAGGATATCTAAGCTAGAAAACACACTTAAATTCCTAGAAAGAGACGACACGGGGCACGATCTCGTGCAATAATTTCCACGATAAATATCACTCGGATGCAGCAATCAACAATGTCAGGCTTTATTTTATATACAAACGAGAAGCATCGCTATCCTTTTTACTCGCATACGCTGAACCAAGTATCGTACGCGAAACAAAGTAATTTTCACTGGGTATATTCAGGTCGGGGTGACGCCTTCGATGGCCCTTTGCCAGCCGCTGCCATAGCCTCCTCCGCCGTAGCTTCCATGGTGTTCAGAACCCGTAGCGTAGATCACCTCGTGGCCACCTCCGCCCTGATTGGACACCAACTTCTTCAGTCCGATGATGGCGCTTAGAACTAGCGCTATCTTAGCCGTGAGCAAGGCCGTGCCAGCGAGGAAGGCGATTTTACCGTAGGCCAGCTGCGCCATCATGGCTGGGAAAGAAATTTTTCATCAGGCCGTTGGAAAATTGAATCGTTAAAATTCATTATCTCGTAAATAACGATGAAAACGTTGGCTACATTGGCGCATAACTTGTAACTCACCTCCCACTGCCAAGGCCCCCATCAAGAGAGCGCCGTATCCTTTGTCCTTCTTTTTTCGACCTGAATAGAGAAAAGAATTTGCTAGTTGAAAAAGCCTCACGATTCGAATAACTTGGAAGCATGCGAACGTAATCATCCTACTTTCCGTACCTTGGAATGCGTCTCCAGGTATAGTCAGCTTCACGCTCCTAGAAGAGATGTACTCGTGGAACTTGTTGTCCAGCTTCTGGTCCAGACTAAGCTCCGTGCCATTCTCGTCTTTGAACGATCTGTCGATGCTCTTGGTGGCCGCTGCAGGATCTCTACCAATGGACACGTAGTCGTTCAACACGTACACTGTATCATCCCTGATCCCCGAGTCGAGGATCTCCAGGGCCCTCCGCTTCAAACAGTCGAAGGCGTTCTTCTCTCTGGCGCATTTGTCGAACAGCTTGGTATACTCGTTTTTACTCAGCGCCAGGTTGAACAGTAGCACCAGGTGAACGACGAACGCGACGCAATGGACCCTGTTTCTCCTCATGGTGTTCTAAAATGCGCGCAGAGGTGCAATGACACTCGATAAGCTCCGAGGATCGGAACTTGGCCTCGTTGAACGCCGATCGAGTTGCCGGCTCGAAAAATATCGCGAACTAATTCGAATTGCTCCGTCCTGGCCTTTTATAAGAGTACTTCGCGTTCCTCCTCCTCCAGCTCGTCCTTACGACGTTAGCTCACACCTGATCCACGCGCTGTTTAACGCCTCCTCCTCTAGGAGGAGGGACTCCTGAACCAAAACAATGTCGTACAGCCCCGTAAGTAAGTATCCCCTGACCCGGTTGCCAAGTGAAGCAGAAACCCTCGCGGAACAGCCCACGAGCAGGAATTAAAGGCCGCTTCTCTAGCGAGAATCGCGAGTACAGGCTGTAAAGTTTCTTTCTCTCAATGCACTGGCGTTTTCCAATCCGCCATTCGACTCGATCTTCTCAAAATTCTTAAAAGTCAGCTCGCATGACAGGGCACTCGATTATCCACCATGATTCGAAGATCGCGTAACAGGATGAAAATTCATGCAAGAGGGATGCAACAGCGAGAGGACTAGTGAAACCGAGCTCTTCGTCTTCTATTTAATCTTTTTATTTAACCAGCGAAAGTACGTTTGCATTCGTTGAAGATGAACGCTCTGCCAAGGATGCATTGTTCGAGCCAGTGGTTTCCTCGATCACTCGCGTCTGACAGTCGCAGTCGCGTATTAGATAACGCGGAGATACTGTTAATCCGACACGGATTGCGGACCATGACGCGCCACATCTGACAAGATGGCGGCGCACGAAATTTTCTATATTAAAAATGTCCACGGTCGTTCGGTCGCGTGGCCTGAAAAATCCAGGACAGCGTTCGCGAGCCGGCGTTTCGTTGTGCCTCCACGCCTGACGCTTCGTCGTCACTCCGTATGACCGGGTAGCAAACGCAATTACCCTACTTCGCGCGAGGGGCAGGGAAGAGGAGAGAATCTTAACAGCCTTATCACCGTGCCGTTGCAAAAAGCGAAACGCCGACGTGTCGTCGCTGTTAACAGGGAACATTGTCTCAAAGAACCAGGCCACCCTTCTTTCGGCCCCTTGTTCCCCCGATTTCGTCGTTTCTTTTCTCGGCTGCGATGGCCACCCATTACCCTACTTCGCGGCGGGGGAGAAGAATCGGCGGGGGGCGAAGGAGTGGAAAAAATCGGAGTGGCGAAATAATTTCACGAGGGAGAGAGACTTTGAGGCACGGTAACGAATTCCGCAACGATGGAAAAGGAGCGAACCGTTAAGTCGTAACGAATCCTGGCGTCACGCACGTTCGACCAGGGTAACCGAGTGCAGAAATAACTCAAACAGCGGCGGAGGATGGCAGAAGCCACGGGCCGTGAAACGGTGGCGGAAAACGAGCAACTTTTACGGTCGACCGTCGACTGTCAGAGTAATGTATGCCGCGTTCATCGTCACACTTGACATAAGGAGTCGCGAGCACGTGGTGAAGCCACGCGAGCGTTCACGGGACCATGAACGCTATTACATTTACGAGCAAAAGCGTTTCCCGGACGCGACGTTTCCTCCTTCTCCGATCGAGTACAGTTACGCGTTCACGATAATGGACTGGGACCGGTGGCTCCGTGGACGAGTGAAAACGTCAGGATCCTTGCTCAGGACGAACTTGGATGGGAACGACGCGAGAAAACGACAGTGAGGGAACGGTATTCTTGGAGTCGCGTGGAATGGAGATCGATGGATGGTTTTCAGGCACGGGGTGGAGAAAGTCAAACAGGAAGCAGGAAAGGGAGAAGGTTGGCACTGGTTTGGCTTGTCGCTATGGCTGTCTGCTATGGCGTCGCAGTCGCGATTCGACCATCCGTCCACCCGGTTCCACGATGACGGATCATTGACACCGCCTGGAATCCTTGTTCTCTCGCTCGCGAGCCGGGCGAGCGTCCGCGCAGTTATGCGAGATATAATTGGGACGATTAATTATGACGGGTAATCGGATTCGCGAAGAGGCGATGAAAAAGAGCGGAATGCGTAAAGGATCGAGGAAAATTCTGCGTAACGTAAATGGAACGGAGGCGGTAAAATGTGGTTGCGCACTGAATAGTCCTTCCTCGAACTTGGCCTTTTATTCGAACGATTAACTCGACCTTCCGCATTAAACGGGAGAAACTGTAATATCGTGTAAGTACATTCTATCGATCTCAACGAGCAAGTATATAATACCGTGTAATACCGCGTGGAACTGGGTCTTTCAATTTACGAATACTGATCTTTGACGTGTCACCTCGAATAGTCTCTGAACCGATAGTGCTTGACATTGACACGGCCTTCGCGATTCCGTTTGACCTTGAATGACCTTGGATGATCTCGAACGAGGATGCTCAAATGGGCTCGAAATGACTTTAAGGCGACCTTGAATTGACCTCGAAATTTAATTAAATGTCTTTGGCATGATCTTGTATTGTACATTTTTGTCCCTACCTTAGATATCCCAAACGCGATTCTTCGCTAATTCGGAAGGAACAAGCAATTGGACACTTTCGAAGGCATGGGATGAATTATTTGACAGTGGTGAAACAAAAAGAACTAGTGCCTGTTAGAATATAAATGGCTGTAAAACGAAATGCAAATGGCGACATCAGTTATTCTTCACCCAAACGAAATTCTTCCCACTCCGCTTGTTCTTCCCCACTTCCTCCGGTTTATCGTAAACGTCGACGACCTCTCTGATCACATGCTGACTGTACGGCTCGAAGTCGCTGCCCTGGAATCCCCTATACGGTCTATGGTGGAAATTATAATGCTCGTAGTAAGGAAATCCGCCAACCGGTGTCTCCTGTCCGTGGAATCCGCCTACGTGTTGAGGCGTTTGGACATTGGACAGCAGGGAATTCCAGCCCAACAGGCCGCTGATGATCAGCGCTACCTTCGTCAGCAACAGAGCTTTCTTCGTGAGCAACAAGAGGAATCCGAATAGCAACGGAATCAAGGAGGCCAGGTTAAACTTGAAGCCTAGGAGGAAGGGTATCAGCAGGTGTCTCATCATTTGCCTTCCTGAAAAGAAGAAAGTTGCTCGACAGGCATTTAAACGCGCGGCATTCGCATTCGATAAACTCGTTGCTCAAAAATAGGAACATTCGCATTCGCGGAGGCTATTAATAGAAACGAGACCCGAGAGCGGTCAGGTTAGTGTTATTGCAGAAATATTTTCTGATCTTCCGATGATACGGTACCCGAGGAAATTGCGTTATTCTACAGTCGTGAAATGTGTGTTAAGAATTCTCAGCGTGAATGGCCTTGACCGTGCTGCCTGCTGGAGGAGCTTCATGAAAGCAGCTCGTGGCGAACCTCACCTCAGCGAGGATGCGAACCCTGGAGAACGGTGGGTTCGTTTCCACGCTGATTTCAAGCTCCAATGAGCTACTTATCGAGACACCGAGTTAGCCAAGACTCTGTCAAGCACCTGTCAAATTTGTCAGTGACTGACAGAGGATAGGGACACCTAGAAAATCATATTCCACGAAAGACTAGGTCATAAAACACTTGGAACTCACCTGGACCAGCCTGTCTGTCACCGAAAGCTTTGGGTCTTTCGTTGATCACGAACTCCATGATCCCATTCCCGTTCAACATAGGTCCAGCTCGCAATTGCAGGCCTGGATAGACGTTATCCAAGCTCCACTTGAAACTCCTGCGTTCCATCAACTTGGTAGCCGCTGTCATGATGTTTCCAAAGTCTTTCGGGTCGTAATCCCAGTCTAAAAGCTCCCTGCCGTAACCGTCAGCCCTTTCCAAGTGTATCTCTCCAAAATCTAGATCATCCTCTTGATTGAGCGACTGTAGGGCGCTCAGAGCACCGCGATTGACACATTCCAGGGTGCCAAACTCTTTCCTAGCCAAGCAGCTGCCAAAAGCATCGTTGAAGCTCCCCGGATCCTCGTTCCGCAGGATCGACTCCTCGGTGGGTTCCATGATCACGGCGATTCCCCTGGAGACGAGGATTAAAAGGCACAAGCATCGTAATTCGTGCCTCATGACGACGGTACGGGTTTCGCGAATGGGTTCACACTGGAAGAAGATCACGGAGAAAGTCGATGAAATTTTCGTGTAGACTTCCGCGATGAAAGTTCACCGAATGCAACTAGGCCGACTGCTCCATCCTGGGGAAAAGAATTCGAGTTCCATTGAATTCGACCAGCACAAACTCGATTTCCCATCGCACTTCGATCCTCACCCAACGAGAACGTCCTTTGACATTTTCTTGCGCGAACAGGGAGAAAAATGCTCGGAAATGCTCGAGGACCGAGAAATTGCTATTAAAGGTACACGAGACGATGGCGAAGGACCGGGTTTCGAAACAATACTGTTCATCCAACACCCGCGATCAGCCAGCTATATAGGCGCCAAGGGGGCGTTCACACGCGATGGAACAATCGGTTTCACTCGGCGGATCTTGCGAGCAGCGAAAGTACGTCTGGCTCTTTTCATTTCGACGGTCCCTCGATACACCGGATGCACCCGAGCAGGCCAATTTCCAGAAGCGAATCTCGTTAGTCTGTCAAAACGTCGGCCGGGTCGCAACGAGGAGAAATTTTCGCACGAGCGATCGGATAAGAGCAAGAACCGCGATGTATTCCCAGCCGCGAGGCTCTGAATCGGCAAAGACAACGTGGTCGAAGAAAGCGGTAACCGAGCAAATATCGAGTGGCGTTAACACGATTATGGTCGATTAGCATGCCCGAGGCGACGAGTAACGTTTAGAGCCTCGCGTGATAACGAGGTAGGTCAATTTGCGAAGAGAGGAGAAAGACGTGTATCATGGGTTTGTATAAAATTAAGATTTATTTATAAATAGTTCGATAAGTTACATGGCAACCCGGGCAGGGTGTAATATAAATAATCATTGGATGAAATCTGGTAGCCCTGTACAGGTACTGACTACGAGTCCGAGCGCGTTCGATCCGGGATCTGCCATCGAGTCGAAGCGCCGACCCCTGGTGGGGTACCGCACTAGGGTGGCTCGAGGGTGCACGACTACCACCGTTCACTGTTCCTAACAAAGTCTGTCCGGCATCTCGCTGCTTATGTCACCGTGGCAATCGTAATCCCGTGGTGAACGGGCAAACACCTGGTGCCAACGATGTCATTGACAGTCTGATCCGACGTCGAGCGGTCCGATCGATCGTCAGTCGTCACGGTTCGTCACGTTTGGTCACTGGTCACGTACAATGGAACCCTCTCGGCGGTGCAGGTGGTCGATCGGTTCGATCGATCGGAACGTCCATCGGGTTTCGATTGCACACGAGTTTCAAGGTCCTCGGGGATCGAGTCGCGCAACCCTCGGGTGATCGCCAGCGGCGGAGCGATCACTTTGGCGAACGAAGGTAGTGAGTTGAGACGAAGAGAGTATGGCGACGGGTGAACTACTTGGATGGCTTGTACGCGTTGTACGCGAGATCAGAGCCTGCCGATCTCGCCCATCCATGGTGATCGTGGTGTTCTTCGTGACCGTACGAGTGCACAGGATGAGCCACCACTTCGTAGCTCTGGTGTTTGTTGCCGAGTAGCTTCTGCAGACCGATGATGGCGCTGATGATCAGAGCGATCTTGCCGATCGCGAGAGCCTTCAGAGCGAGGAGAGCCAGGGCGCCCAGAGCGATGGGGATGAGGGCTGCAGCCTTGAGCTTGAGAAGCAGTAGAATTGGCAGGAGAGACTTGACGATCTTCTTCTTCTTTCCTCGAGCTAGAATGAGGCACAACGTCGCGATTACATCGATCATCTAGACACACGGTGGGTTCTTTCAACGAAGAGAATACCTTCGTCGAAGGATCGAGAGACTTCCTCGGGCAGACTCAACTCGACGGTGTGGGTGGAGAGGAACTTGGCAGTTCTGTCAACGATAGCCTCGTCAATGGCTGCTTCCCTGGCTTCCGTCTCGGCTGGAAGGCTACTTTCGATGTCGTTCAAGGACCTCGCGTTGTCGGCTCGGCTGAAAAGTAAAATGCTTACATAAATCACGACGAAATTGCGCGAACCGACCAACACCCTCCTCATTCGTCCTCTTTACAACCCATTCACTTTCTTCCAAACGACCCTTTACCTGCTCTTAGCCTCCTCCGTCTGCACGATCTTGAATCCATCCATGACCTCGATGTCCGCCGACCTGGCCACCCTGTCCACGAACCCCAGCGCCTTCAACTTGAGACACACCGAGATGTCCTGTTCCCCGGAACAGGAGGCGTACACATCCAAAGCTTCCTCGAGAATTGACTGCTGCTGGCTGGCCTCCTGACTCGCGGGGGCGGCGAGCACCGCGGCGGCTAGCAGCGAGACTGTTACCACGAACTTGAACATCTTCGACGTATATTCCGGGGTCACCAGGTGGATAGAATCCAAGGGGGAAGAAAACCTGCGTACGTGTATATACCGGTCCTTTCACAGACGTGCTCGCGACGCGACTCGAACTACTGCGGCGATCGTATCGACACTGACCGAAAGAATCACGATTGCTGCCTTTTATCCTCGTCGCGAAAGGGGCCCATGTACGTTTTTGAAATTTTGATGGCCCCCACCGACCGGACCCCCGTCTGCCGTTGGGTTACAACCCAAACGAGCTATTGGTTCTCCTCCAGGCGGTCGTCCCGTGTTTCCCTGTCGCGCGCGTCTCTCCCGTTGACGCGCCTCGGCGCGCGAGCGAGCGAGCGAGCGAGCGAGCCAGCGCAATCGGTTCTTCTCTCGTCTCTCCTCTCTCGCTGCTCCTCCACCAAGCTCGAACCAGCCCTGACGCTCTCTGCAGACGCGCGAGCGCGCCCATCGGACGATTGGTCACCGGTGACCAGCAGTGAGAGAGACAGAGAGAGGGGGAGAGGAAATTTCTGGAGAACTTACTCGCTCGTCGCAGCCCTTCCTCGATCCTGGAGATTCAAGGGTCGAACTATCCAGAGGGACCATTCCTAGCTCGAATTGTGTCCTCGAGGATGACAGCATTGGGTCCTTTAGGATTATTAGGGGTGAGAATAGAAATTTTTATATTTAAAAGAACATTTGGTAATATGCAAATAATAATCTTCGAATCTGACAGGACACCATTGATAGATAGAGTATTCACACCCACATAAGCTTCGAAAAAATTTTTGTTTTTAAATACAACCATGGTGGATTTAGGAAATATTTATTTTCAAAGGAAAATTTAGAAATTATTTTGCCAGTATTAGTCTTCGAATCCCTGGAACCATCATTGGTGGAATACTCCCACCCTACTACGTTTCAAAAATTTTTCTTTATTTTTAATACAGCAATCGTTGGTTTAGAAATTTCTGTTTAAAAAAAATTGGCAATTTGTGAATAATAATGTTTGAATTTTAGAGGTACGACAAGTATGGTTGTCAGCCGGTGTGGTTCACGGTGTCCTAACAAATGTTTGGTCCGTGGTAATATTTTTCGTCAACGGTAGCCGAGCGCTGCAAGTTCGTAGAATTCGGTTACTTTCTCGTTCTAGGGTACCGTATTTGTTTCTGGAGAGAGACGAGCAAGGTGTATTTAGAAATCGAATATTCAGGGTCAATGATATTCACAGGGGATCGCTGAGAACTCGACTGTAATGGTTTCTCGCTGCGTTGTCTGAAAATCGTTCTATAAATACACCAGGGGACTGGGGTACTGCCTCGTTGGACATTACCGTACACCTGTTGCCGTACACCTGTACCACGCAGTGAGCAGGTATTTTTTGGAATATTTCGTCCGGATCGAGTTCATCGTACCACGTTTCACCGCGATAGTCCACGAGAGCTGACTATTTACGGCTCTCCCGGTGAAAATCAGGAGACTCGCGAGACCCCGATGGCCCGTGATACTTTCTCAATGATCGGGGTGCAAGGTGGAGAATCGGGAGGACGCAGGATCGAGCGATAACCGTGGCGATTTCGCTTTCAACAAGCCGTATAATACCTCGCATTATGTAGAAGATACTTCAATCTCACGCCTCCGCAACTTTCCTCGTCGCGACCTCCTATCGAGAGGATCGCACTCGCTCGCGAATTCCTCCTCCTCTTTCATCCTTCGGGTTCCCTTCTCGCTCGCGAGTGAACCTCGAGGCACCGTGCTTCATCCTCTCCTCCTCCGGCTAACTGTAATTTATAATTAAATCCCGAATTCCGGCGTGGGTTTCTCTGACTGCTCTGACTCCCATTCATCCGAATCGGGGGTGTCAATAGAGACGAGTTAAGATCGGTCTGCTCGGAATTAATGTATTCCTGCGACACTCGCGCGGAACGTTTAACGGTTTTTCATGGAATGTCCGTGGTGCGTGGACGAGTTGGGTCCGCGCCAGACCTCCTCAAGGAGAACAACCGGCCGCGCCTCGGCGTGACCCCGAACAGACGTCTCGCCTAGAAAAATGTACGGAGAAGGAAAAAGATGAGAGGGCAGAACGAGAAGCTTCGTTTCCGATCGCCGCGACTTTCTCCGCGGACGAGCATCCTCCAGCGTGTGTCGTCCTCGCCACGAATTCCTCGATTTCGTGTCGCGTCGCTATTAATCGCTCCATTTCCTAAAGGACCTTTGTGCAATCTCGAACTAGCAGTACGCTGACCTCTTAACCGCTTGGACGCTGTCAAGAAATTCACGATGTACCAGAACGGTCCAGTGTACCAGGCTGGAAGACGTCATACAGGCGTCGTGTGTCCCTCGTCGTTGTCGATTCAGCGACGAAAGCATCACGACGTGCGTGGCACGTGTTTGCAGCGCAAGTGGTTAATCGACTCCTCTTCCACGTTATTAATTTTATTCGTTCCCGAGGTAAATGGTATCCACCAAGGAAAGTATTCCTCGCGATCCGTGTCGCGAGTGTGTATACCTAAGTTTGTTTGCATAAATAGCAAATAATTTCACGCGTAAAAAATTCCACATTACCAACCGACTGGTTGAACATTCCAACGAGCGTCGCCTAATCACGCAGTAGCTGCAAACGAGTTTCACGATCGGCCATTCCGCAAAACGAAAGTGCGTGCAAACATCGCGAGCACCGCTAGAACCGAAGCTCGAAAGGGAAAAATGAGACGGAATCGGCAACGTTCCATCCAGCCGAGGACTTTCACTTTATCTCCATGGCAGGCGACTAACGTTGGTCAATTTCCATTCTTTCCTCGACGAGCTGCAAGCTCTTCGTGGTGGACGATCGAGCGAGCGACGGCTAATCGGGGAACCGTGTCGCGCGCGCGCCAACAGCGCGATGACAGGTCGATGAAGTTATCAGGATGAGGCAGTGGGAGCTCGCAGTGGCTATTCTCGAGGACCAAAACGCTAATCCCGATGGGAGAAGCAGGCGGCTGCGAGCTGAGCGTGGCTGGTAATGGAACACTTTCCTCTCGACGACGCCGGCGAGAGTGAACTCGCCCGAGGATCGAGGTCAGGTCAAGGCCCCCACGAAGCCAAGTCTCGAGCTTCTCGCGCTCCTCTCTTCCTGCCTCCGCAGGATCTCTGCGTCTTCTGACCAACCCTGTATACGCAATAAACAACGGTTCCATCTCGAAGTCACCGGAAACGTAATTCCTCCTCGTCGACTCTCGATGGTTCGAGACGAACGAGATGTTTCGAGGAATTGGGCCCGATGGTCGATGAATGATTTAACAGCTCGCCTTTGCAGCGAATTTCGACCTATGAATGAGCTACTCCGGCGAAGGAAAAGTAGCCCACGAAGGAGACCAGAGACGCGTCTGGTGCCGATGAATGAACGCGATCCGCCATATCCGATGCTCCTTTGATTCGCGTGTGTTTTAAAATGCGAACCCTCGTCATTGGTGGAAGAAAAGAAAAAAAAAAAGCGAAAAGAAAGTTACTGTTTGGTTTACACGTATCGGCATGAATGAACGGTCCCACGCTTCTCTTCCTCCCGTAATCCTATTTCAGCCGACCGCGACTATCCCTGGCATTAATCATACCCTAACCTCCAAACACGAAGAAAACAAGGAGTCTAATAGCAAGCCACACTCGTTCCACTTTCGTTACCGCTTCCAGCGAGTCACGCTTCTAAGACCAAACGCCGGAGACCCTAATCTCCAGCGTTCGCCGGTCTCATCAACGAAATCTGGTCGAACACGTGCACACGGGAAGTGGATGGGGAAAAGGAGGTGAATGATTCGGGGACTCTCGGCACGACTTTCGGAAGTGTCGAAAAGGGCCGAGGCATCTTCAGAACGGGACCACCTGACCCGAGATCTGTCCGAGGATCGATGAACCTCGCGGCGTAGAGGGAGAGATCGATCGGCGGACGGGGCGGGGGGGATTGGGCCAGTGCACGCGGGGTCAGGGAGGAAGAGAGACACAGCTTTTTCTCCGGGATGGTAGAGAGTGTTAGGCGCGCGTTGAAAAGGCTCGGCGCGGATGCTGACTGGCCTGGTCGGCCTGCTCGGCCTGGTTTACTTCTCGATCGTGCGTCTGGCTCGGTCGCGCGCGCCGAGCTTCCAGGTCCCGGGCAAGTGCGTAAGGTGTCCGTGCGTTTCCAGTATGTAGGTAACGCGACGCTACTCTCTTCGTCTCCTCTCTGGCTCCTGCGCCACGCAGCAGAGGACGAAGGCGGAAGTGCGCGCGCTCTCCTGGCCTGCATCGTGCGTCTTGACACCGAGTGCGCTGTCAAGTCGCGTCGCGATTCGTTTCATTCAGAGTTACTTTCAACGAGCTTCGGAATTCGCCGACTGTCGAGTCTTCATCATCTTCCGTGATCGAGATCTAACTCGGTGATTCGGTGCCTGTCGATCGCTTATTCCTCGAGCGAATCGAATCTGCAGGCTAGAGGTGGGCACGGAGGATGCGAGGTGCGTGGGCGAGTCAAGAATAAGCTCGTGAATGGTATAAACGAGTTAATCTTAATATATTTCCATATCTATAAATATACATGGCTGCCTCGCAGCTGCGCGCAGAACAATAAATACTGTGGATGATCGAATGGTCGATCGGTACGATCGTTCGATGAAGGGGAATGACAGGATACAGGACAGAGGGTGGAATAGGGCGAGGCGGGGAGGAGAGGGAGGAGCGACGATGAGGGGGAACGAAGACGAGGAAGGTGAACGGTCGTGGAGGAAAGCGACATCCGAAGAGGATCACGCGGATGCCTCGTGAAAGCGAAGACTATCGAGATTGAAAAGACGCCTCGTTGCGGTTCCTTTGTTTTCCTAGGTAGACGACGGCTTGTAGGCGGAATAGGCGAGGTCGTGACTCGATCTCGCCCATCCGCTTGATCCGTGGCCTCCGGCTACCTGGACGACTTCGTGGCCGTGTTCTCCGCCTCCTGACACCAGCTTCTTCAACCCGATGATGGAAGCCAGTACTAGCGCGAGCTTGCTCACGATTAGAGCCTTGCCAGCTAGCAGAGCTAACGCTCCCAGGGCCAATGGTACCAGAGTTCCACCGATCAACAGAGGAATAGCGAGCAGGCCACCCATGTTCTTCTTCTTCTTACGACCTGGATGAGGGAACGATATTTAATTAAACAAATTCTAGGGCCAGAGTGACCGCAAGGGGACCGCGATGTAGCGTGAGAAGCAATTTCGGAGCATGTTCCGGTGCCTGAAGATATAAAAAAGAGTGGGCCATACGGTCTACTGAACCGGTAAATCGGAACCGGAAACTTTCTTTTTTCGGATGACTGCTTTAACGAATTGACGCGGTCAGGGTCCACGCGTATTTCCCAGCGTAATATCCTGTGCAATTAGACACAGATTCTCACCTTCCTCCACGAGACTTCGTTGAAGTTCCTCCACGTTGGGTAACTTCAGCTTCAGCGTGTGGCTCTGGAAGAACTTCACCACCTTGTCGAAGATCATGTTGTTCAGTGCGTCCTCTTTATCGTCTAGAGCCCTGGGTAGACTAGCTTCGATCTCCTGAAGGGACTTGGGTGGTTCCTCCGCGTTGGAGGCCGGTTCGTCCTGAACGAACGTGACGCCATCGGCGACGTTCAGTTGACTGTTCCTGGACACCCTGTCCATGGCGGACAGTAGCCTCACTTTCAAGCACGAACTGAGATCCTCGTCCACGCATTCCTTGTAGATCTGATACATCTGCCTGAGGTCTCCGAACACGTTGCTGTTCCAGGTAGACCTCGGAGTATCCTCGTTGATGGAATTGGTCGTGGGATTGGTCTCCGCTGACCTCGCCGAGGCCACGGCCAACAGGAAAGCCAGGTACAGGGAACAGTGGACCAAGTGTCTCATCTTGTATAATCTAGGGATCCTGGAAAACCAACGATCAATACAGCCTCGATGAAAATCTCCGCGAGAGTATCTCCGTACCTACCAGAGGATGATCTACCAAGCGAATCTGTGCTAATGGGAGACTAAACGAAGCTACTTCTGGACTCTCGGCTCGACGTTTCCCCAAGAACGAGCTTCGTGTAATTGGCCACCGGTCCTCCAGTCGTTTGACACCTTGGGCCGCGAGATGCGTGCTTACACAGAGCACTGTAACTGGACTGTCCGTAACGGAAGCCCTGCCCTAGCTCTATATATCTGGTCAGGTGTACCTCCGTGGCTGGCGATATTCTCCCCACCGTGGCGCGTACGAATACCACCATTGTGGGAGCATTTTCATTGCCAAGGATCACTTGAGAGCGGAGACCGCGTCTCGCTAACCACCTGGGGACCACCGCGAGTGGAGAGCAGAGTTCCTCTCCGGATCAGCCCGGAATTCGCAGTCCCTTCTCTCTCGCCGATCTAGCCCCACCAGTCAGCCGCCGATAAAACCGGCGATTCCGGCGAATCGTTTCGCTACTCTCGAACGGAGCGCCGTCCTCGCCCTTGTGGCTCCACTTCCTCCGCCAGACTGGTCTGACCAGATGGACGGCAGCGTTTCTACCTGGCGGATCGGAAGTTCGCCACGTGCGCGTGCTCTTCGCCGACCGAGTCCTTTTGCCGCGATTTTCACTCGCGTTATCGACATATCTCGATAAGCCTGAAATCGAAAGCATTTTGCAGCGGATCCGCAGGTTGATCGACCCCGATCCAGCCGGACGGATAGGATGAACCGGACCGAGGTGTCCACGGACGTACAGGCAGCGTCGGAGCAGATGCACGCTCGGGGTATTCCACATTTATGACACGAATAAAAATAGAAACGAAGCAGCGTTAATTAACGCGAACCGTTAGTCATTGCCGGCGTATCAGGCGTCCCGGATAGCCTCTGCAGCGGCACTTTTCCCTCTTATCCTGCGTTACAACGCATCCTTGCCATTTTCGTCCTGGCCGATGGCGGCGGGGCCGGCAATCTGGGTCGCGCCAAGTGAAAACGCGTTACACGTAGATACGCGTAGGCCCGAGGCCGCCGGAGGGGGTATCGTTCTCTTAATGTTCGGGTTCACGAGCGCAGTGAAGCATCGGAAAGCAGCGAGGCAAGACTGAAATTTCGGTGGGGAAACGGCCCTGTTCCGCCTCGATTTCTTTTCTTCTCGTCCCTTCCACCTTCCTCCTCCCACGCTCCGCCATTTTCGATGAATCAGTCGACGATTCGACGAATTCTCAGGCTAATGGATGCTCGTGCAACGATCGGGGACGCCGTTAGCGCACGAACGAACGAATAATTCTTACCGGACTACCGGAAATGGCCGGCGTTGCGTCGGGTTACGGATTTCTCGGTCACGTACGTGCCGTGAAAATGATCCCGTGGCACGGCGAAAGCGTGGATATCTCGCGCGCGCCATCTGGACACCGGTGCAGCCGACTTCCGGTTCGGGGGTCGCGATCTTGACCCCCGCTCCGAACTAGCCACCCGTTCCTTTTCCGCTTCGCGATCCTCGCCGGTGAAATTCCACGTTACGCGTGGCTTGTCGGCGAATGGAGCCGTCGTGTCGGCATTACCTCGACGAGTGAACGCGACCAGGCACACACGGTCCACGTGTAGCGCCGTACCCCGTATTACACGGTCGGTATGCAGGTTACCGGTTGCAAGTTCGCGGCGTATCCGGTTTCGCTGCGCCGACGCCGCCACGGGTAATCTATGCGCCTGTAATGAGGGTGCTTCGCGAAAAAGAGCCACGCTTTACGAGCCATTAAACGGCCACTGGACGAAGCTGGGTCAGTAGCGACACGGTCTAGCGGACGTTCGCCATTCGACGTTTCGCGTACTTTACGTCGGGGTTCCGCGGAATTGACAATCGCAAACGGCCCGGACGTTACGAGGCTGATGGAATGCCTGGCCCGTGGATGAGTTACCCTAGAGAAATTTCTAGGTCCCCTATTTTTCCTTGCTCTTTCCACCGGCTTGCACGCGAGGAATCCCCAGCATCGTGGTCGTGTTTACTCGCTGCTCGTTAAGTCGTATCTGGTTCAGGTATCAATGGATGCACCGGCGCGTTCCTATACTACTTTCACTCGTTTTCATAAATATCAAACGCACGAAAGCCCCGTGACGCGTGTTTTATGCGCAACGAGGTTCCATCTCCGGATCGCTCGATCCGGCCAAGCGCCCCGATTCCCCCAAGTGCAAGTGCGAGGCGTAAGTAAATGGAGTAGACGGATCCGCGACGCGGACCTTCCTGAAGGGGGGTATCTGCGTTCTCCGCATTCTCACACACTCACGTTTGTTACGTTTTTCTTTGGGACATGACGCAGCGCGCCGTTCGCCATTACTTTATTACAAAGAACAAATGCAGGCAATAACAAATAGCACACGGTCGAATGAATAAAATTAAATAAATACTAGGTCATGTTAGGCTCAATGAATAAATAACAAGGCTCGAGTTACGCTATACATGGATCGAGTATCTCGTGGAGGTACTGGTCCGTCGTAGAGTTAGAGAAGAGGGACAGAGAGATTGCCGAGACTGGGAAGAGGGGGACAGAGAGGAAGAGGAGGAAGAACGAAGTGATCAGGTATCGACGATAGGTAGGAACAATAAATACGTATAAAATAAAGAGCTAGGGGGGCAACAGGAAGAGGAGGAGAGAATCGGAAGGAAACGAAAGGGAAGAACGGTTCGAGACCAGAGGACGGAGGAAGAAAGTGAGGAATGTCGAAGGACGAAAACTTTCTACGAGATTCTTCATGCTTGCGGTTGAGGTTGATGAGCTCGGTAGGCCAGCTCGTGGCCGTCTTGAGGCAAACTCCTTGCCCAACCGTGGCCACTGCCACCGGAATAGCCGCCGCCGCCATAGTCGGCGCCGCCGCCACCGTAGCCACCGTGCCCCTCGTCGTGGCTAACGATGTGGCTGCTGCTGTGGTGAGGATGCGAGACCACCTCGTACGTCACGTGTTTTCCGCTCGAGCTGAGCAATTTCTTCAGACCGATGATGGCCGAGATCACCAGAGCAATCTTGCCTACGAGTAAAGCTTTACCAGCAATGGCGGCGATCGCGCCGAGGGCCAAGGGTAACAGGGCTGCAGCCTTCAGGGCCAGGGCCATCATCAGCGGGCCTAAAATCTTCTGCGCCTTCTCTGCGAAAGAATTCGAGGATCGTTAAGAGAACGGCGGTAACGGTAAAGCACTCTGGAATTTTTCGGGTTAAACGAGGCGAAGTTTGCTCGAAAGAGACGATTCAGGAACGATGACGATGTTCCGAGAAGTTGGAGGAATTCTCTTGTCAGTGCAACGTTTCCGGGTTAGAATCGCAGAAGCCAGGGCAGCTCGTGGACAAATCGTTCAGAGGCAGTGGCCGTTTTATTGCTAATTTTCTGCTTAGCCGCTCGCGGAAACGAGCCACAACGCGGCTGCAATTTCTCATGGATCACGAACGTGCGATATACGGGAACACGAGGCCTTTCAATAGCCCGGGATCTTCCCACGAGGAGGCTGAAAGAGTTTCTGGAACGATCGCGACCCGACCTTTCTCAGGACGACTCGCGCGCCGTTGAGATCTCGAAGTGGAATAGGCGAAGGTCAAGGCGACGTACCCCGTGTAGGAAGGAAAGTATGTCAAAAATCTCGCGCGGCGAGATCTCGAGAGGTCTATCTGTCTTTCTCTCTCTCTTTTCTCGCGGGTAATCGCTTCTTGGTCGATGGAGCCGCTTCAAGGGGAAGCGGAACCAGTTCCTCAGTGGGTCAACGTCTCGCGACCAGCTTCCTCGGCATCGTCATCGACGCCATTGAATAGACCCGACGACCGTGAGGCATGGGAGCTGGCACCGACAGCGTGAATCCCGGTTACCTGTTCGCTTGTCGCGTTAATTACCCACAGCTAATTAGCCGATTACGCGACCTCTGCTTAAACACCACAATGGTGCCTGAGTTTTCAAAAAAAGTCTGCCCAATTACGCTTTAAATGGCGGAGACACGTCGTTAACGTTCGCGGTAATTACGTAGGTGCTTCTAATCATCGAATACTGTTCGTTAATTGACGTAATTCACGATTCGGGTTAATTCGAGGACCTATACTCACTCTTCTTGCCGCGACTCTCCACGGCGTTGTCAGTGAAGTCCTCGAAGCTTCGTCCAGCAGACTCGATGGCACCGAGGATGTCGGTGCCTTTGAGGTCAACTTTGACAGTGTGCGTCCTTAGGAATCTGCCTAGACGGTCGAACAGTAGCGTATCCAAGTCGCTGGATTCGATCGATCTGCAAGAACAATCGCGTTAATCGCACGACGATGGTGTCTACTAAACCGAACGATGTCTAGTCTGAAATGACGTCGAACGATACGCGAAATTCGCTAAAAGGATTTTGAAGGAAAGAGAACCGACCTAGGTGCACCTTCCTCAGCGTTGGACGTCTTGACCACGGTAATGCCGTCCGTGAGCGTGATATCCTCCTTATCGGCCAGCATCTTGTCCACGTACGAGAATACTTTGTATTTGATGCAGTTGATGGACTCCTTCTTGAGACAGTCGCTGTAGATGGTCGCCATCAGGTCGTTCTCGCTTCCGGGCTTGTCATTGGCCGGCAGCGCCGCGGCCAGCACCGGAAGTAGCCACAGAACGGTCACAAAGTACTTGCCCATGTTCCTCGAACGTTGGCTCGTGAGGGACGAAAGTGTGTAAGTGGAGGAATAACAAATAAAATCACCACCGTGCGACTGCGAAAATGCTGGAAGCGACGACGAAGCTGCTATATCCTCGATATATCGCGCGGTGATCTGTCGCAGCCAGTTTACGTTGGAGAGGACGCCAGGATGAGCGTCGATCGAACCTCGTGTGTTACATCCAAAAGAGGTTGCTTTGCTTTTATACCGAAGTATCGCACGAGGGGAGACCTCGTGGGCACGGGCCACCGAGAGTTCGCGTTCGCGTTCGCTTACCACGCTCTCTCTCTCTTTCTCTCTCTCTCTTTCTCTCTCTTTGCCATCCCCCCTATGTCCTCTCTGCTCGCGTCTCCTCGCTCCTCTCTCCTACCCCTCTCTTCGAGCCGAGTCCTCGCAGGCCTCTCTACGAGGCCCTCTCCTTCCCCCTTCGTCATCCCTCTCCTTTCACGCGAATCTCGTTATTTCGGCAAGGCAAAAAGTCCGCTCTAAACTTCGAAGAGAGACGACGAGGAAACAGGATCAGGATACGCGAAACGGCCAGGAGAAATAGGAGAGGGACGCACTTGCATTTTCTTCGTGTTCCCCATCTCTCGCCGTGGCCCCCTGGCTGGGGCTGCCTCGCGTTCCCTTCTTCTTCTTCTTCTTACCGCCTGCAGCAGACCTACTTCGGCCTCCATTAAGGTCTGATGGTAGAAGGGAGCCTCCCCACATCGGTCGAATGGAGATTCAACGAGGGAAATCTACGCAGTGGAGGTCGTGGGGAACGGGCATACACGACGGCTCCCTTGTGATTTCTCGCACGACTTCACGTGTCTCTGCTTGCCGATTCCTCCTGTCGTCTATTATTATTGCCAGGGAGAGCGCGATGCGCTCGGCCACCGTGCACCCGGTCCCTTTGCATTCCACGGAGGACCTCGTAAATATCGCGACTGACAGCTGAAATCGGAATCATCGCGTTTCTCCTGCGTTCGTTACGCCTAAGACGATTTTCTCCGTCGAGCTTAACCCATTTCGCGGGACGTTTATAAGCCTCGCGGACCTGACCGTCGTCGTGTCACGTCGATCCGAAGATGTGGCAGTTTACCAAGTCAGCGTGACACTGTTTCCGAATTGTCCGAAGCTAGACCGGTCCCTCGCTTCGTACAGTTATCCGAGATTCAACGTCGTTAAATTCCACGGAATACATTTTCGAGTCTAGCATCGGGTGCTCTCCGACCTGGAAATGATGACAGGAATGGCACCCGAGATTCCCGTAGCTCGACAGGACTATTATAAATTACGACGTGACATGTCAGACGCGATCTCCGCGGGAGACCCCGCGTTTGGTCGCGGCGCAAGCGCAAAAAGCGTCAAAACGGGTCTAATGGTAGAGACTGGTTAATTGCTAGGGAGGTTGACATGGATCGAGCATCGAAAAATTCATCGGCGGATGATGGACGCGAGATATTATCTCGGGAACGGGGTCGCTCACCCATTTACAACTGGGTCGAGTGCCGGGCGTTCGTTTCGGCTGCTGTTCGTCTCTTTTTCCCTCTTTCACTTCCAGCACACCTGTCTTCATCTCGCCTCGATCCATTCCCCCATGCCCCTGCCGGAAAGACGTTCTCCATTCGTCCGGCCGGTTTCGGGGATCAAGATCGGCCGGTCCTCGAGAGCGAACGTCGCCCGGGGCGGAATCATCCACCTGACGCGGCGTCTTTCGCGGCTGTTCACGCGGCGACGTGCACGTGAACAAAAGCGAAGGTACCTCGCCCGTTGGATGACCATCCTGGCGGGTGAAAAATGGCTCCCGGTGCGGAACCGGAAGTCGCGCAAGCGATGGAAGACGCGGCGTGTCGGGGCACGCGCTGGTGGAATAGAGAACGGATTCTAGTAGCGGAAGCGGTGGTATCGAGGACGTTATGGTTAGAGAACGAGGGAATCAAAGGTTAAGAGCCCGCGTGAGAGAGTAGCAGAGGAGACAGCACACTTTCGGCCGATCGGAAAGCTACGAGCGTCGAGACGTCATCGAAAGTACGCGTGTTTGGAGACGAGAGGAGACATGAATGAGAACGATGGGTGAAAATGGTAATTCGATCCTCGGGACGTGGAGGGCGGTCGTGGGCAAGGATCGTGTTCGTAATTAAATTTGAACGGTATGCAGACGAGCAGTCTGAAAGGAGACCTCGTCGAGAGCGAACGGAGCCGCGGGAAAGAGGAACGGGCTGGTTGGCGATTGTTTCGAAATTCCCGGCAAAGTTCAAGGCGTTGCGTGCCAAGAGGCTGAAACATCGATGGAACACGAGTATAGCGTGTGTCGATCGACTTCCTCGGAAAACCGGCTTCTGCTCCCTCGCTTCCTCGGACGATCGTGATCTATATCGAGGTCTCCCGTCTATTTTCGCGCTATAATCGAGGCTGAGGATATGAAAGATGTGAATTTCCCTGAATTTCCCTATTTATGCTAGTTCCCATTGTAAGTTAATTCGCGATACTATTCCGATAGTCCAACGGTACTCTCGGATCCAGGATACGGACGATAAAGCCGAATACGTTATACTACCGAGAAACACAGACGAATACGTTATTTTCGATAGGTAACCCCGTTCGGAGGAGGCTTCTGAAAATCGAACGTCGAACTTTCCAATTTCCAGACAAGCCTTCGGAAACAGACTCCAAAACATCGGCTCGTTCCCCGCTGGAATCCGTGTCGCGCTTTTACCAGATTTACACAGGGCCCGAACGATTCGAATCACGCGGATCGGGGCCTAATCGCTGTCAACGGTCATCTATCGGCGACGCGCACGCGTATGGGCCGGTATGCGGCTAATAAGGCACTAGGAAATCCACAGGTGACCAGAGAGAATCAAGTAACCCAGTGACGCATGAGAAACTGCCGGGACTAATCGTGACGTGAGAACCGTACCGAGATTTAGATACGAGCAAAGCCGCTCGTTCGGCTCCGACGTTTTACGACTCTCTAATAACGAGATAGAGGCTCTCGCGTTACGAGCGCGAGGTGAAATTCCGCTTTTGTGACATCCAAAAGAAAGCCTCTATTCATCCGCTCGCTCGCAGATCCGTGACCGCGCGCGGGGCGCAGCGCCAATTTTCTGCCAGGCTCTTTCTTTCGCCCCTTTTTCCCTCTTTCGTTCTTTCCCTGCTCGTCAGCTCCACTCCTCGTTCTTACTTAATGGACGACGCGTTCCGATTTTTCTGCCTTCGCTCGACTTTCGGCAACATCCAGACGATTTACGGGGTCTAGTGCCTGGGTTCACGTCCGTGAATTAAAATTATTGCACTCGTTACTCGATTCGCTTCAACGATGCTAATGGAGAGAGTGTTCAGATGGTAACATGCATTCAAGAGAGCTTTGGGACCAAGTTCCATTACCGATATCGTATTCCTCGTTATATAATTTGCAATTTTTGTTAATAAATTTTTTAAGGAGATTTAGTAAATTAAAATAAATTATAGGAAGCTCAGATTATTATATTATTATTATCTGTAGTACTATGTGATACGTAATACATTGGATAATTTGTGCCAGGTATTTGCTAATAAATAAATATAAATATTGTTACGAGATTTTCATGTCTATATATTCGGATCGTAACTTCAGGGAAGAGCAATCCAGCACCTTTTAGAATGTTCGGATAAAATAACAATCGGCTGTTTATTATAAAATGGGATGTCTTTTACCGAAGTTCAGAGTAGAGCTGTCAGCCTTCAACCTTTTAGTAGGGTCAAATCTTATCAGCGACGTATTCATTGGAAATCTTAGGCAATCTAACGATGGAATTTGTAAAACAAGAATTGTAAACGCGATTCGTAACAATTTTTACCAGAAATGGGATTGCTGAGTAATTCCAATCATGGTTAAATTTGCCGAGCTGTAAATCCCATGGCTGGAGAAGGTGCTGGATTGTTCTTCCCTGAAGTTACGATCCGCTCTTTTACTTAGCCGAATACTGGGTAGATATGAAAATCTCGTAACAATATTTATATTTATTTATTAGCGAATAACTGGCACAAATTATCCAATATACCAAGTATTACGTATCACATAGTAATACAGACAATAATAATATAAATCTCGAGAGATGTTGCCTCTGTTTAAATCTTTGTCCCACCTTTTTGATAAACCAATTGTAATGCATGGTGGGACATTTTGAGTCCCGTCTGGAAATATTGCAATAGCTGCATGCACATAGGTTTATGTTTCGTCTTATTGACCCTTTGCACTCGACGACTTTTTCGTTACAGAAAAATAGTAATTCGAAGACTTTCTGTCATAGAGTCGGCGATATTTTTTAAATGGTAAACGAGAAATTATATGCAAATTAGACGTAGAATTATTTTTCTTCGACATTCCACACATCGTTAGGTAATTTTAAATTTGATATGTTAATTTACGTCGATCTTTAGAATCTTATTAAATGGTGACTGAGAGTCACCTCTCGAGAGCAAAGGGTTAATATAAAGCAGTTGGTAATACCTTCGACAAATGTTATAAATATATTCGCTCGTGTTGGCAACATTTAACGTGTCAATACAGGTTAAATAATTGTTGCAAGAGGAAGATTTATCACGATAATCTTTTATTCATAGTTTGATGTTTTCACATTGTGTGATCCCTTTATTAGTAAAAGTATGCCAATTTTGTTCCATTTAAAACGCAATAAAATTTTTGTGCGATACGGGTCTATTTTATAATCCTAAATCCTGTGTCGCAAAGAGTCGAAAAGCTCCTGAATCTTTATGAGAATTTTTATGAGCCCCGACGAAGGTGACAGGACAGGTTTGATTGTATTGCGCGAAGAGGGACAGCAAGCTGAATGGGATAAAAGACGACAAGTTGCCTGGACACCGCGTCACGATTAATGCACCGTGTCTCTCCCCGCGTGACTTCGCCACTAACGAAAGTCTCCTCTTCCTTTCAAAATAATTCCGCATCTTTTTTTCCTCGGGATCCCTCGCGATCCTGCCGCGGTACAGCGAACGTAACGAGCCGTAACACTCGCGTTCTTGCTCTCCCGATTCGTTTCACCTTCGTTCTATCAAACGGCGCTACCTTTCGATACGATTCTCACCGATCTCCACTCTATTCGTCTTGCCACGAGGACCATAATTAAATATCAATCTTGACAAATTTTCCTCGTCGACCATAGGCTAATAGCTTTCATAGCAACGCAAGGGTAACAATTTTTAGGGCGATCATTGGCTAATAGCTGTCATCGCAACACAACGGTACCAATTTTTATTTTACTACTTGTCGACCATTGGTTAATAGTTTTCATAGCAACAGGAGGGTACCAATTTTTATTTCATACTATGCTACACCGCTCTCTGGTTCCTGTCATTCGCCATTCAGTTTTCACTCGGAAACTGTCATGACAGCCATCAGAGGTATTGCGAAACGATAAAACGATCACACTAAAATTTTTAGGGTGGTCATTGGCTAATAGCTGTCATCGCAACACAAGGGTACCATTTTTTATTTTACTACTTGTCGACCATTGGTTAATGATTTTCATAGCAACACGAGAGTACCAATTTTTATTTTACACTTTGTTATTGCTCTCTGGTTCCTGTCATTCGCCATTCAGTTTTCACTCGGAAACTGTCATGACAGCCATCAGAGACATTGCGAAACGATAAAACGATCACACTAAAATTTTTAGGGTGGTCATTGGCTAATAGCTGTCATCGCAACACAAGGGTACCATTTTTTATTTTACTACTTGTCGACCATTGGTTAATGGTTTTCATAGCAACAGGAGGGTACCAATTTTTATTTTACACTTTGTTATACCACTCCCTAGTTCCTGTCACTCGCCATATTCAGTTTTCACTCGGAAACTGTCATGACAGCCATCAGAGATATTGCGAAACGATAAAACCCAGCGGATCGCGCAAATCGGCTGAGTTTTACATTCGCGCCTGGACTGCAACCACTAATCAGCCTGTGGGTCGCGCGTCGAACATTGGCCCAGAAAGCAGCGGCAAAAAGGATTTTTACTGGCGGGCCCCGGAGCGACTTGACCAGAGCCGACGGAAGAAACGGCAATTTTGCGTCAACCTCCTTTCCAGTCGCTCATTTTCCTCCTCTATCTGGGACTTAAAGACATCGGTCGGAAGATTTAGTAGAATGTCCGTCCTCTCGACCCGATTAAGAATGACGAACGCTAGCCTCGGCCTCTCGACCTCCGCGCGCGCGCCGCGAGCAAGCGCTTAGCCAGCGTTGCTCCACCGGATGCGTGCACCGACCGGTGCACTTTCCCCTTGACAGTGGTCCGCGCTGTTCTACCATCTGCCATTTCCATCTCGACGTGTCGCGCCGGCTCGATTTCGCGACGCCCGGTTTCCAGGCCGGCAGCTCTGAAATTTCGCCGGTGAAACACGCGGACGAGCAGGAGAGAGAAAAAAGGAGACCGTTTCGGAGGTTCCTGGAAGGTTGGAAAGTCGGCGAGTGATTTCTCTTTTCGTCGCGCGGATCCGGGAGGATTTTCGACTGCGAAACTCGCTCGAGACCAGCGAGATTACGCTCGTCGTTCGACGAGGATGTTCCCTTGACACCGGGCAGGCAGGGGGTAATTGAACGAGCGGGTGTAATTTTGTACAAACTGTATTTGGCGGTTAAACGTCGGTGTTACAAAGGTTCTCTCAGGTAAGAGCAGTTCGACAGAGTTCATCCAAGTCGTACTGGACTAGATGGTGTTCGGCTGCGATCCGGGGGATAGGAAGTGGTACCGAGTGGTGAAACGAGCCCCGATTCGATGCGGGACGGCGCGACTAGCCTCTATTTTTGATTCCGAAGTCCTTTGTCCTATTCGTACGCGCTTACGACGATTACGTTATTTACACGCGCGACCGCGAGAGTGGTCGCCTAACTGTTACGAAACTGGATAAATAACAATAAATAGTGCCTATCGATCCGCTAATTATCGTCGTCGGAATTCGGACTGAATAATCGTTGGATCGGCCAGGAAGAAGGGGCGAGGGGAAGAAGGCAGGAAGGAAGAGAGGAAGAGATACAGGAAAGTGGAGGAAGAGACAGGGATGAAGAATTTGAACGAATATAGCTAATCTAGAATTAGTGATGGTATCCGGAATACGCTTGACTCTGCGCATAGGCGTGAGAATCGTCCCACGAGGAACCGGAAGACCATCCTCCGTTCGCCACTGGCGCCGACCATCCACCACCGCCACCGTTCCATGAGTTGTAGGGTGTGACGTCGTGAGAACTCTTCGCCCAGAGAGCCTTGAGACCGATGAATGCGGAAACGGCGAGCGAAATGAGCGACGCGAAGATCGCCTTCTTGGCTATGAGACCGATGGCGAAGTACGCGAGGGTAGCCAGTGCACCGATTTTCACTTTCGCCGCGATCAGCAGAGGCAGGATCGCTTTCAGCATCTTCTTCTTGCCACGACCTGGGAGGAAGAGGACAAAAGTGAAGAAATGTCCCAACACGAACGTAATCAATAATAAAAAATGTATAATTCCTTCGGGAGTCGGAAATAGGTACCTTCGACGACTTCGTTGACAGCCTGACGGACCTCTTCCGGCGCAGCATCGCTGATGGCGCGCGCAGACTCTCCGATCTTCTCGAAGGTAGGTGCAAAGTTGATCTACAAATCGAGAGACGTATTGACCGATTCACATAGATCGGATAAATATAATCTCCTCTGACACGATGTATTTACCCTGAGACTGCGGCCAGTGAGGAACTCTCCAGCCTCCTCGGTGACGAAGTTCTCGAGCGCACTCTGCCTGTCGGCCACACTGTCAGCAGCGTCGATCTCCTGCTCGTAAATCAACTGCTTGCTAGTCCTGGAGCTTCTTCCCCGACCCTCCGCGTTCTTCACCAAGCTAACACCACTGAACAGCTCGAGGCTGTCCTCGTCGAAGAACTCCTTGGCCTTCCGGTACAGGCTCTTCTGCACGCAAGAGATGCTGTCGCTCTGCAGACAATCCTCCAGGCTCTGTGCCGCGGCCAGCACGACGGCCGACGTTAAAACCACTGCGACGTGTATCTTCATGGCTGCTGACCGATGCTCCTCGAGGTTGAAACGGAAAGTCCAGGCACGAAACGAGATGTAGCTGCTACCACAACGACGAGTTACCCTTTTCCGAAACCCGTCCCGTCCGTAGTGAAATTTCGTGTGGTCCATCGGACGATCTCTTTAGCTTATATTTGGCGGGCCCCTCCTCTGCGTCCGACCGCGTCACCGCCCCACCTTGTCTCTTTTTTCTTCCTATTTGCCGTGCACGAGTGTCGTCACAATGCCTCGACGGCGTCGCGGCGGTCCGTTCAGGCCGTTTAGCCGGCTTGGACGACGAAAGTATTCGACCGGCGAACGCGGATAGGTGTTTGCCAGGCTTTACAGCCGCCCATCTATCCGCCACGACCTGCGACCTACCCACGGCCAACGAATACGGGACACCCGTGGGACGACCGGAGAAACCTTCTCTTCCGTTCTTCCCTTTCATCTCGCTACCAGAAGTGTCACTCTGCTCTCCTGGCTAAACGCATGTTCTCCCAGGTTGTTCGTGAAAATTCTCTAGGATTGGGAAATCAAGGGCAGATCCGTAGATAACCTGAACCAGACCTGGACTTGGACTTGATCTTGGAAGCTTGACATA
The DNA here is from genome assembly GCF_001483705.2 of Eufriesea mexicana. Taxonomy (NCBI): domain Eukaryota; kingdom Metazoa; phylum Arthropoda; class Insecta; order Hymenoptera; family Apidae; genus Eufriesea; species Eufriesea mexicana. The sequence continues at coordinate 270,836 of NW_016907911.1, read as the reverse complement.
CATAGGTTCGGACAATTAGCCGTGGTAATATCTCACGTAAAACGCTCACAGAGTTATCCTGAGAGACTATCTAGAGTCTAAAGGTATAGATCTGCAGTCACGAAACTGTACAGATCGATATCTCGACAGGCTGCCACGTTTCTCTTCGCGGAAGTGTTATGAAGCCAGGAGAGGCAATTAACAAGATTCCTCCAATTAACAATGGCTGGTAGAGAGCGGTAAAACGTGTAGACCTAGCTGATAGGTGTCAAGGCAGGAAAGAGACGCCCTGTACTCCGTTGCGTGTTCGTTTAGTACATCTAATCCCAGGCAATCGATGCAAGCATGCTGGCAGTAAGCGAAGAGTCTCGTTAGTCGGTAATTTGCGCTGGAAGAGGTCAGAAATCGGCGTGACTCTCTCCTCGCGTGACCAGCGCGAAACTCGATCGTCATGAATGAAAGAAAACTGGTATAGATCAGGTTCAAACATCCCGGATCCGACCTTCATCGGGCCGGCTCACACGCGGACACCACTTTCTACTCTGACCCTGCGCGACTCTCACGGGGCCCCCGTGTCGATAACACGCCTCTTGTCGTTTTCGTTTCGTTCCTTCCGACCTGGAGCGGTTACAAAGCGGCCGTGGAATTTCGGTTGCGAAATAGCCGCGCGTGTAGGTGCCATCGCTGGAATTTCTTGCCTGACACACGCCGCTAGGTCGTCGAAATTCCGACAGCGTACGCGAGACACTCTCGTCCACGGGGAATCACCGGTGAATCCGGGAAATCGATCAGGCCAACGATCTGGGGCTACGCGTTCGTGAGGAGACACACTCGGTTCCACATTTTCGCGGACAGGTTCTGTTAATTTTGGCGAATTTTTTCGGGTTAATTTGCATAATGGAATTTAATTAAGTCGCTGGTATAATCGGCTCGTCATTATAATTGTGAGAGTGTTGTAACTGGGAGATATTAATTAATAATTTTCATTTCTTTTTGGAATATTAATTGGCAGTGATACAAAATTAATTTCCATTTGTTAGAATAATAAGTGCCAATGACAAGGTTCTTATTCCTAGATAAATAATTATCAAGATTCGAAAATATTCCTCAGCATTGATCGATATTTGAAGTGTCACAAATTCGAATTAATTCCCTTAATTATCCCTACTCGCAAATATTTAAAAATTTTACTAACGAATATTGCGAATCGTAGGAATATTCTTCGCAACCAGCTGTCAAAGACTTCGTGACTGCAGGCTTCCGTTACACAGCTAGTTAGGTGCCACGATTTTAAAGTTAAGGACCAGGAGATGCTAATTAATAATTTTCATTTCTTTTTAGAATATTAATTGGCAGTGATACTAAATTAATTGCCATTTGTTAGAATAACAACAGGTGCCAATGACAAGGTTCTTATTCTTAGATAAAGAATTATTAAGATTTCAAAATATTTCTTAGCTATGACCGATATTCAAAGTGTCACAAATTCGAATTAATTCCCTTAATTATCCCTACTCGCAAATATTTAAAAATTTTACTAACGAATATTGCAAATCGTAGGAATATTCTTCGCAAGCAGCTGTCAAAGACTTCGTAACTCCAGGCTTCCGTTACACAGCTAGTTAGGTGCCACGATTTTAAAGTTAAGGACCAGGAGATACTAATTAATAATTTTCATTTCTTTTTAGAATATTAATTGGCAGTGATACAAAATTAATTGCCACTTGTTACTACTTATTAGAATAAAACCAGGTGCCAATGACGAGGACCTTATTCTTAGATAAAGAATTATCAAGGTTTCAAAATATTCCTCAGCATTGACCGATATTCAAAGTGTCACAAATCCAAATTAATTCCCTTAATTATCCCTACTCGCAAATATTTAAAAATTTTACTAACGAATATTGCAAATCGTAGGAATATTCTTCGCAAGCAGCTGTCAAAGACTTCGT